>NC_064920.1:659528982-659831562 GCF_023897955.1 Schistocerca gregaria
AAGTATTTGCTAAGTCATTTACTTTGATAAGTCAGTTACTTAATATCATAACAATAAAAAATTTAATTTCAACAGATTCTTCTACAAGATTTCATGTAACTTTTAAATTTTTCAGTTAAACTTAACCGAAGACATTAAGATTCTGTTGCAGAATACAGTTTCCCCAGTGAATGTCATGTTCAGTATTTTAAGGTTCAGGCCCATAGTATAGTTGCACTACCCAGTATTTTAGGTAACAGTATTGCATATTTAATGTAAGTGACTGAATGTGGCATGGAGGCTGCTGCCGTGTATTGTAGTAATATCGGTGGCCGTCAGCCATGCTATGTGGACGTGAGGGGCACAATAACAGATGCGTAAGTGAGTTGTGAAGTGAGGATAGCTGAGCACGATGGTAAGCTGTCCGGTTCAGCAAAGAACGATGTGGCAAGCGAGTGGTTGCTACCACACTTGAGCCTCTCTCTCTGTTATGGACGATGTGTCTAGACACGAGGAACAAATAGGCAGTAACGGAGTGTTAATGAGGCTGTATTTAAGGACAGGACGTCATTAGGTTCGGGGACTTGGTCATTGCTGAGTGGTCGCGTCACGATGCCACAGCACCGCCAGATTGCGAGACAACTGGGCAGCTACATCTGCAGCCTCCGGTTTGGGACCAGTCTGCAACTGCTACCTGTCTCAGGGCCGTGGGTCGAGACCCGGGCCACCGTGGAGCAAAGAGGTCGGGACGGGCCGCTGTCGCGAGTGGCTGTGTTCTTGCCTTTGCCGCCAGAGTAGAGTCCTGACACAGCATCGCCGGGCGCCGTCCTACCAGCCAACGTCAGCTACAACCTCAAGAGCTCATGAGAAGAGGTGTGAGAATTGAAGCTATAATAAAGTTATACTGTGTGTCCACTGGTTCCCCACCACCTACGGTATCACCACACACGCACGACCGCCTACAGATGTTCCTCTACAGAGTCATCCATATAGAGTGGTGTGAGGTGGGATGACATCGCAGGAGTCAATTGCGGAGTGTGTTTCACCACCGCAGCATGTCGTTCGAGCCGCAGCCCAGTGGCTTGAGTGAGACTGTATTGTTCTTGTGTGGTGGAAATCATGAGGTCGAAAGTTAGAGAGTGTGGTTTCACGAAAGTCACATTGACGAATCCAGAGGAACTTGTGGATCTATCTCAACTTAGGAGTAATGGTAAAGATGAATGGTTACTACGTGTACGCTGCTGTCATTGTTATTTACTTGGGCATTCTGCGCCTTGTCCTGATCCAGAAGCGTAACTTACTTGTGTGTGGTTTGGCACACATATAGGCAGTGTAGAGAGTGCAGGTGGCTCATGATTAGAGAGAATAAGTAACTTGGTAGAACACTTCGGGACTAATTGTTCTATGCACTTCCTTTTTTTCCTTTTTTTAGTCTAATTTTTATCGTGGGTAATGGATGGAGAGGCAAAATCAGATACACGAGTTTGACGAGTGAAGAAGCGGTGCAGTCATCAGTGGATCACGTGGCTCAACTGAAAGCGGATAACTTCGTTACGTTTAATGCACTGGCAGAAAAGAATCGCAAGATAGAAATGTTGAAGACGCAAACTTTAGGAGTGGATCCGACTGTGGCTAATTTTGTTTCTCCTTTCTCTGGTAGCACGTCTGAGGATGTGTTGGCATTTATAATCTTAAGTCATCGACTAACATAGGGTGTTGGTCAGATAAACAGTTGTTACAGATCTCAAAGTTACGTTTGTCAGGAGAAGAAAAATTATTCGTAAGGTGCACAGAGGCACTGCAAAATACAGGAACTTTTGATCAGTTTACACAGGGGCTGGAACAATGATGCAGGAAGCATAATAATGCACTTTTTTTGAGGACAATGAGGGATGATATCCAGGAAGACATAATGAGGCTGTAAAATGAGTTTGGGGATATGATCAGGAAAATGAATGTTAACAAGTGTGAGCTCTCATTAAAAGAGGAAGTAAATAAACTGATGCTGCTTGAGGCCGAGCAACGAGGACTCGATACTTTTCTAAGGGGTTTGACATCGTAAATGTCAAGAAGAGTGCGTACAGGGGCGCATAAGGATCTTCGTGATCGGTTCAATTAGCTTAGAAATGCGTAGAAATCGATAGGCCGACAGGAGCAAGAGAGCAAGAACAGATGTTTATATCCAATATTAAGTGTTTAAAAGTGGTCTAGCGCTACATACACAATGTTACCAATAACGGAACCGTCAGCACAACTGGGGTATGAGGGGTCCCAAACAATTTGGTGGAAACGGCAAAATGGCAGTAGATGAGATTTTGGTCAACGGCAAGGATATGGGGATAGTGACTGAAGTAGTCCAGCGAATAGGAAGGGTCCGTTAAACTTGGGAGGGGCCACTCTATAGTGGCACCTGTGTAGGCTGTGGTGTATGTGTGGTGATGCTGTAGGTGGTGCAGAACAAATGAAACGCTGTGGAAAAATTAACAATATAGCTTTATTATATCTTCAGTTCTACATGAGGCAGGTACCCCTCTCCTCGTGAGCTATGGACGGTGCTGGCGGCGTTGGCGGCTAGGACGGTGGTCGGCAATCCTGCATCAGGATTCCGGCCTGGTGGCGAGGTCAGGGCCACGACCATTTGCAACAGCAGCGACAAGCCAGACGGCAACCCCGCTGCTCTTCGCTCCACGGTGGCGGACACAGCTATGTGCAGGTCTCGACATGAACCCATAGACAAAAGGCCGATGGCGGCTGGCATTGTGATGCTGGGTCCATTCCTGGGCCTTAAAGTCAGACGCAGCAGGTACGAACAGCAGGCTGGAGGGACTGTGACACCAAGTACCGTGAAGGACCCATTGTGGCAGCAGACGCTGCCTGGTTAGAAACTGGAGGCTGTTGCTGGCGCTGCCCTTTGGTCTTGCGATCTGGTAGCGCTCCAGTATTGTGGTGCAGCTACTCAGTAATGACCAAGTCCCTGAATCAAATCATGTCCTGTCCTCAAATTCAGCATCATTTATACTCTGTTACTGCCCATTTGTTTCTCTAAAACCTCGTGTCAAGTCGTGTCTTCCATATCAAGGTGACACAATCAAGTGTGGTGGCAGTGACCCACTTACTACATCATTCTTTACTGCGAGGGGCACTTTATCACTGTATCAGCTATCCTCGCTTCGCAAATCGCTTGTACATCTGTTACTGTGCACTACATGTCAACATAGCTTGTCTGACGCCAGTGCAGTTATCGCAATACTCTGCGGCAGCCTCCATGCTACTTTGAGTGACTTATACAAAAGATTTAATACATTTACCTAAAGTACTGGGTAGTGCCTCTACACTGCCACTCTTCACGAAGAAGACTCCGTCCCTCAGGTTTCACTATGACCATTACTCTACCTTCATTACAACTGTACTCTTTATCTGTACAGTTACTCCAACTTGTCTGTTTCAAACTTCTACTTAAGTTCTATATCAAATAAGTCAATATATCTGTCATCTTTTGCCCTGGGAATTCGATCTGTCGGAACTTGTATTCTCCCTGGATCGGGTTTCCTCGCGCTACGTCGCCCCAAATATAAAAAACTAGGTAGAGCAAGATCAGAATCATTGTGGTGCTACGAATCGCGAAATTTAAAGTCACTGTTACTTGACATCTCCTACTGTATTATTTGTTCCGCAGTTATCCAACCTTCTTGGAGTGCTGTCACTTGGATTAAGGACTGGTCCAGATCAGGCTTCCAAGTATCGCTCAGGAAGGTAAGAGCCTCTTTAGATAAGATCTCCAGTGGTTCGCCTGGCCAGTACACCTGTGGATGTGTCACGTTAAATAGAGTAATTACCATCATATTCGCTAGTAAATGAAATGTAGGTCCCACTATATCACACTTAATCCCGTTAATTAGCAGTCCGCTGCCTCAAAACTCCCAAAGCCTTGTCCCAGTGTTTCCCTTACTCATAACAACTAGCGACCACCACTATGTCGTTGTGCACTGAATAGGACCAGTGGAGCCCTGTACTCCGAAAACAGGACCAGTGGAGCCCTGTTCTCCGAAAACAGAGTTTTGGTTCAATCATCTCCTTTGGGCGAACATGTTCCCCCGTTTTCCCCTAAAATAGTTTTAGTATGCAGCGTAACTCGCAGATTGGGCAAAGGTGATTACCCCATTCTGACATTCCTGGAGCTCATCCACACACATCTCCATGTGTCGATCGCCGTCTTCTGCTAGTTGTAACACCGCTTCTTCCCTTACCTGCATGAATTTCCCAAATGCCACTAGCATTACCGGATAAGTGTGCACTGCGTAACACCTAAATACTGCATTTTTTGCATGTTGTGGGTGTTTTTACTAGTTGCAATAACGCGCTATCTGTTACTTCACCCACTTCTGCACTATGGCAGTAAAATGGTAAGTCTTTGTTACTGGGTTCTATTTGTAGTTGTAATTCTGCTGGAACCTTTCCTACCCCTTCTTCAACCTCTTCAGAAATTGTTTGGGCTACAGCAGGGCAGGATTTAATTGACCACATATTGCCTGATGGACTGCCTCATGTAAAGTTGTTAGCTCGACTTTTGCGTTCCAGATGCTATCACCTACCGATTGCAACAACCTTGTCAAGGCTAATCTTGCATCTGATACTGGCATATGTGCTTGATCTACCTCCAAATACCGATTCTGGATAGTAGCCGAGATCCTGGCAGCTGGCAGAGAAAGCATGTGTTGCTGAGCACGCCACTCTCCAAGTTCAGAATTTGCGTGGAATGCTACTCTACAGTCACCTTATTCGCTTCTGCTAACGCTCTTGCGGCTTCTGCCATTTCATTCAACTTCTTCATGTCGCTTGCGTCTGCTGTCCCAAAGATTCTATTCAGTAGTCTGCCCCCAGCATGTATCCATCCCCTTTTTACTCTCCTAAGCTTGTGCGGAACTACTTCAATCACCTCTTGCTTCTGATCCTTTAACTGTGCACATGTCCCGAGCAAAATTCTGTGTTCCTTTAAGAACTCTCTCTGCTTGCCGTTACTTATCGTCAATTCTTGTACCTCTGAAAATACTTCTTCAAGCCTCCTGATTTCGTTCCGTAACTTCCACACATTACAAACTAAACTTTATGGCTAGGAAATACATCTGGCTGCATGGAAAATAACAGTCCACTGTCCATGTGATGCACTTACAATGCCGCTACTGCGTCCCGGCGAGAACGTGGAGTGCTGCCAAAACAGCATTGTTCTTGACATTTCGAAAAAACGGGACCTCTGACGGATGTTTGTGTCGTTCTCGAACGATATTTCGACGTTGTAACGAGCTGTCTTCTTCTGTTGCTACCCGGGAATGGTCCTTGGGCGTATCGAGTCCAGTATATACGCCTGTAAGGTGTTGGATGCTCCCTAGTCCGTCCACGCCTCATCGGGTGTTCCCTCCGCGGTCCGCGCCCTCCAGACGCGGGTCTTTTTTGTTCATACTCTGTCTTATTTAGGATGACTGTGGAGTTCCCCTTGTCTGCTGGCATCACCAAAATGCTGTCAACCTCCCGGAGTTGCCTGAGTGCCAATATTTCGTCACTTGATTTCATAAGAAACAGGAGTGGGGACCGAGAAAACAGCCATGAGAGAGAGTACCAGACACTACAGATTGTTCCTGACGCTCCCGAGATGACGACTACGGCTCTAGAGACGTCCAGGTTGGGCACGGACATCGGTAGCAACACCAGCGACCAGAGGGGACCATGGGAGCCGCGGTCGCGGACCGCGAACGAAACATTCGACGCGGCGCGGACCAGTTAGGAAGCGCCCAGCAAGAAATAGAAGTGGAGACCGAGGAGGCAGCCTGAATACAGAGCATCAGACACTACGGATGTCGTCCGCGACCCCGGAGAGCGGCCGACATGATGAATCACGAGGATGTTATTATGTTTGTTGACCGTTACATCACGACAACTAATTCTACAGCTATCACTGAGCATTAGAAGTGCGTGTGCAATTTATGAGACTTAAATAGTCAAAGATGTGCTCTAGATGTGTTCCACGGATGTTCACAACAGACCGCAAGATTAAAAGGAAAACCATTTCATCTGAACTGTTGGAGTAGTCTGAGGCCAATGGAAAGGCCTTACTTTTACGAATAGCGAAACCTGGATGTATTGCTTTGAGCCGGGAACAAAAATGCATTCACTGGACAGACACCACTCGCGATCACTCAAAAAGAAAAGATTCAAAGCAAAGTGAGGACGTCAGCGTTTTGGGATAGTGAAGGTCTTACTCTCGTGGATGTGCTGCCAAAACGTTTAATTTTTCACTAATATGCGTACGTGAAGACTCTGCACAAACGCAAGAACGATTTCCAACTGTTTGATCTAACAAGAAACCAAAGGAAATCTTGCTCCAACATAGCAATTCACAATCTCACTTAAGTCTCAGAACCCGGGAACTAAATGTGAAATTAGACTGGACATCATTAGTTTTCCACCCCACAGCCCATAACTGGCGTTTTCAGACTACCATCTGTTTGGCCCACTGAAGAATTTGTACGTGGTACAGACTTTGAAGATGAATGCAGTGGAAACACTGCCAGGAGTACAGGAAGATAGCTTTCAAAACAAGGATTACGTGGTCTTACACAACGCTGGCATAAGAACATAGAACACGATGTGGACTATGTAGAAAAATAGTAGCTGTAAATGAAATGTTGCTTGATATATTCACCAAATCCTAAGTCTTACGAAGAAATATCTTGAGAAAACAATGTTGAGGTTTTATATATTGGATGACCCTCATAGTTTTCGATATACCTAGAGGCACTCATTCTATCCATTAGTATGAATTACAATGCTTTCCATTTCAGTACCTGTTACGTTTCATTAGGGAATTATTCACAAGCAGCTAGCAAAATGACGCTATGGTAATGAACTGGATTCTCGAGGTTGACGGTTTAAATCTGTTTCCAGGCATCTAGATTTAGGTTTTCCACAATTTCCCTGAATTACATACACCAAATACCATGGTGATTTCCATTCCAATGTCACTCTATTTGAACGCCTTATTTCACGTCTATCTTAAAAGTTAAAACAACGAATAAAGATACAGAAAATGGAATAACATCACGTGGACAGACAAAAAGGAAGTAAGTACAAATAAAGAACTATAGTGTAAGTGTAAGACTTTATTAGTTGGAGACAACGAAAGATGTAAACTTACTTTTCCACTCACAAAAATAACGATTTTCAAACACCTTAGTCGATTGGGACTAACAACTCGTCATCTAATAGTGCTTGACATGCAACAACAAATGAGAAAATCAGGTATTTTTATGAACTTAATAACAGGGGTCATCAAAATGTATCCATTCAAAGGCCACACTAATTGCTTGTCCTCATATCGGTGCTTAAATACTTGCAGCGGAGCCTCAATGGGTTATATTTCCGCTGCAGTAACGCCCTCAAACAGAAACGTTTTGATTGTATCTTGTATAATTCTAAAAAACAGCTAGAATGCTGATCCTGATGACTAAAGCTAATTTAAGTGAACATACCTGAAAAACAATAGTTATGAAGGCAGTTTGTTCTAGGATATAAAAAGAGAAATTTTTACATGTACGATTTTCCTTAGCTTTAAATAATTACTTTGGAATTATGTTAATTCTTTCTGTTGGTCCCAATTATATATAAATAACCCTCCAACTAAGAAGTAAGAACACATAGAAGCAGGTGCAGTTTTCATGTAGACATATACAGAATACGTTTGGTAGCTATAAAATTTGGAGTAGTTTTTGTTCATTAAAATGTTAACTTGTGACAAGCAAGAGTTGTAATTTGCAGTGATGTCAATGACAATACTATATTTTAAAATGACATAGAAAGCAGCACTTACCGGTAAGTGTAAGCTGACTGATGATGTTTAATGTATGTTTTGAATAACAATAATGATGAAAAATTGGTCGACGATAGACTGAAGTATAAGAAAGAGGCTTGGACATGCTGGGGTGTGGCAGCCAGACCTCTGTGACGAAGGAATTTTGCTTATGTGCGTTTTTTAAGCGTTTGAACAGTCGGGTGACGCCATGTTGTGAACTTAAGAAATATCGTAGATGCTCTTACTCTGAACTGAGTTACTCAGGACTTATAAGCGTTTATGGAGTTTAGAGCTTAGAGCTGGACATTATTTGGATCTGAAAATAGCTTTCGCGGCAGATTTAGCAGACTTTAGATTTGAAGCACTGTGTATTGGGTCGTACTTCCTATTAACTCGCGGTAGCCAGAAATAGTTTGAGCAGTGCGATGGCTATATGACTGCGCTGTAAACTGAATCATTACAACTAGTCAGACGCAGTACACATAGTTTTTTTTATGATTTATGGAAATTTAATCTGTGAGTGATACCGGGAATCGGGAATGGATTCCTACTGTTCCTACTTAGTAAATGTGAGGGAAATACGTGAAGACAAGTTGGCAATCCGTTCTCATGGGTCTCAGTGGACGAGTATTGTTCGAGAGAAAAAACAAGTCGATATCTGTGAATATTGAATGTAACCTCTTCAAGGTTGTTAGGCCTTATCATGTTCCTGTTCACTCTGTTCTTAGACAATCGACGTTTCGATGCATCTACTGTGATGTTCTTGAAGATCTTCTGGTGTTCCCAGTTAGTCGAACAAAATATCGCCGCAGTAAAGGGAAGTTGTTAATGACATTAACAGAAAAGAAAGCCTTATGGCGATGAAAGCTGCTAAGAGAACTGCTACAGCAGTTACGGACGCTGTAGAATACCAAGATAAGATGAACAAACTATTGACTGGTCCTGTGTACATGAAGTTAAAAGGATAGAAGACGAACAGAACAAACTGGAAATTGGAAAATTTATTAACAAATTCCAGAACAGACAACTTAATTGTCAAGAATCCAACCACTCGAATAACAGCTTAACCCAAAATATATGGTCTACCGAAAATACACAAAGAGTGGAGCCCACTGAAACATATAGTGAATGCAATTAACTCTCCAACTTAGTTTTTAGCAAGACATTTATCACGGAAATTGATCTGCTCATATAGCGTAATTCACAGCATCCTAGCTTGTGAGACACGAACGTGAGCCAGATCCAGATAGAATCTGCACAGCGAATTAAAGGTAGTGGCTGACAATGAGTGTGACTTCTATGTGGTTTCCCGTTTACTGATAACTGTATTGACAGCAACTGCATCTGGCCATAGAGTTAAATAAAAATATATTTGCCAAATCTTGAGTATGGCGGGCCACGTAAGACGAGATTAGCTCTAGGGAGAATAAAATTTATCGGGGAAACTGAGATATCTAGTTAAAAAAAGTTTTTAAGATATTATGCTTGGTGAAGATATCTGTGAGTCACATTCTTCTAAGCTTATAAATGAAATCTTTCATTACTATCATACCAGCAGCAGTTCCTATGGAGGTCTTGTGGAGAACGTAGCTCCAGTTAAGTATGACCTGAACGGAGCATGATTCCAGTCGATAAAATGTGAATATAAAAGAGACATTTAATAACATTCTGGCGATGATGCTGTAAGTTGCCTTTGTCCCTATATGCAACAGAAATTCTGTAAATGGGTGTCATCCCAGGGTCATCTTCACGTTAGAGGTAGAGATTGACATCAATCTCCCGTTCCTCGATACGTTGGTAAATAGATGATCTGAAAACACTCTTGGACATGCAATGTACTGTAAGCCTGCACACAAAAGTAGGTACTATGTTACCAACTTGCATAACAACTGAAGCTAAAAGCAAGCGTTGCTCAGCAATGTGTCTTCACGTGCCTTCTGTATCAGTGACAACAACAACTTGAAATCGGCTTAAGGAAAACAATGAAGGCCAATGGTAATGATAGTTTGTCCATAGACAGGGCTTTCAACAGAAATGTCATTATGTATGGTAATAAGAAGAGCGAAGAACCACCTTCTCACTCTGTTAGGTTACCGTTTATTTACAGAGTTTCTGACAGCATCAACAGAATTCTTTGGAAAATGGCATACAGATCACATCTATGAATCATAACAAGGTAAAAAAGTTTTTCCGAATCAAAACAGACGCACATCACTATCTCTGTACTGCGAGGAGTCTATGAAGTGACCTGTCGCTGTGGAAAACTGTACTATAGGCGAAAAGGGAAGGATAATAAAAGAGCGTATGAGAGAACACAACCATCACATATGGTTAAAACAAAATTTGAATTCTGTCTCTGCGGAACATCAAGAAAACTGTGGTCAAGACACTGATTTAAGAAAAGGAGGAGTGCTAGCCAAGGAAATCAACATTTATATAAGAGAAGTCAGAGAATAGCTTGGAATATCACAGAACGAGTGGAACTTCAATGGAGAAGATGGCCATGGGATTCGGGCCCCCCGCCATAGAGAAAGTAACTACACAGCCATGGTGTGCATGAAATTGAAAGGACGACTAAGTATCTACCTATGAGGGACGAGAGTAATATTTTGACAAAAATTGCTCCTCTCTTGCTCTTCTTGTTTCACTTCCTATCTAATTGTTCTCCAAAATGTAGTACCAGAACAACAAACGTAACATCTCCACTTCTTCAGAATAAGGGTGGGAAAACTCCCTCTTCTAACTGAACGTGATACTGGTCCTACACAGTGTTCATCTAACCGGTAACACCAGCTGATCCTGAAGAAGATTCCAGCAAGGGGGTCAAACGTCGATTTTGTAGAAGATACCGAGGAGAAAGCTAACACGTGTAACAGCTCAGATTTGACCATTAGCATCAGAGGATGTTGCTGGTAGTAAAACGTAGGATGACTGTGCATATCCAGTAATTAGGCCATACAATGGCGTTTCGGGAGTATTAAGAAACAGACAAGATCTGTAGAAAGCGAAAAACTCAACAGATCACACAATTGTTACAACTAAGATCATATGCGACCCCTATTAGATAAGCAACCGAGTGACACAGGCAGATTGTCTGTGTGTTGTACACAGCAGAGGTGTTAGCCTCCCGCTTTTAACCTGTCCATGTTTGCCTATTAGGCAAGCAGATACGCCACCGTACGTTATCAGTTTTAATCCTGTCCTATCCAAGCTCTGTCCAACACAAGCAGGCTAAAAGAATCTTGCTTACCTGGCGCTCTTCCCGCTGCGCTACGCTTTCATCATAGTATTATAAGCAGGATTCGGAAGTTGATCAAAAGCCTTTTTTCAAGCGATTTTCACAAGAAGGGGCTCAATGAGATATATATTGATTTTGTGCCATTGTAGACGAGAAAATGGTGGAATTTTGTCCTTTTTCTTTCCTTTCCAGCTTTTATCGAGTTTTTTTATTTATTTGGATATGAACGGTTTTCTCTGCAACTTCATTCTCAGTTCAAATCATCATCAAGTCACCTCTAATAAATGTATTCTGTAATAAGCAGATCATTTGCACTTGAGGATCTGAAGATCTCTGTAATAGGTCCTCAAGTGCAACGCTTTTGGAAGTATAATTTCTCCAATATTAGGGTTTTTCAGTCAAATATGACTAATTATATCAACTTTCATTACATTTTCCAGGTCGTGTATTGGGAATTTCCTGAATTCATTCCAAGTGTCCAAAATAGTTCATTCTAAAATCCCCAGTCGCATTTTGTACGTTTTTCATATATGTTAATCTAAAAGCTACATGTCCGAAAGAAGAAGCTTTTCTTTTATACTGTGCTTCCTTCACACCACATTTCATACCATAGGAATGTGGTTTTTAATATCCATATCTTTTTTTCATATTTCAATCAATGTTTGCTCTAAATTTAGAAAGCCTATGTATTTCTAAATGGCGTCAAGCCGATAGCAAACATTTCCACACACTTTGCCCTCTCTTAAAATATTTATGGAATGAGGAAGCTGCTGGTCAAATCTACAAACGCGTAACATACTCGAGATTTCCGAATGGGTGTTTAATAACTTTCTATGTAATTTGCATTGCGAGAGACCTTGCCATTTATTTGGATCTACTTCATAAACAAACTAAAAATATTCCTTTCCTCGACTTTGGTTGTATTTCGTGAGTGATATATATTGCCCAGTTCTTCATTTATTTTCAATTGTCTTTAAGTTTTGTTTGTTCAAAAAAAAAGTTCAAATTTGTGTGAAATCGTATGGGACTTAACTGCTATGATCATCAGTCCCTAAACCTTCACACTAATTAACCTAAATTATTCAAGGACAAACACACACACCACATCCGCACAGTCCATGACTGCAGCTCCCTAGACCGTTCGGATAATCCCGAGCGGCTTTTGTTTGTTAATTTTACTGCTTCTACCGTTTGACAAATTAGCTGCAGTGAATCTATCGACGCAGACGTCTACCTGGCTAGTCATAATGGAGCGATAGCGCAATTTGTTGTCAGATGCAGCACATTGGACGCGTCCCGGGACGCTCCTAAGGCTTGCAGAGACGCAAGTTAGCCTACTGTAACCACTGTTAGGGTACACGCGCTTGTTTCTCCGTTGCGACAGGCTGAGCTGCTTTAATGGTTGCCACGGAGGTAAGGGCAGGAAGACTATAAAGAAAATTTATACAACTCTGGTACAGAACTTTTGCGTGACAACAGTTATCACCAGTGTAGCTCGGCTTTATGACTGTGTGGTCTTCGGAAAAAAAAAGAAGTATATCTTGTTTCGAACTATAGCTCTTTCTTAGTTTTAAATTATAAAATTTGGCGCAAATGGGTCAGTGCGAAGGCTTCGTAGTAGAGCATCGTGACGACACGTATAGGTGCCGCTGCTCCGTAAGTCATGGGCGCATAGCTGGTCGCAGTGTACGTCGGTCGTTTGCAGGTAAGTGATGTGGTGATAACTTACTAATTTACGACGCCGTTCCGCGGACGGCGGCAGAGGCGTTTAATTAGGCCAGTTGGTCGGCAGCTGCTGGCCTCGTAACCCTCGGCTGGGGGCGCGGCGCGGCGGGCGCAGATGTGGGCCAAGTGCAGCTCGTGGCGGGGACAGCCCAGCGCTGCTGCGGCCCGGCGTCGCGACGCGCAGCCCGCAAATCAGGAACACCTGTTGCGGCCGGCGCGCCCTGCAACACACACGGCCCGTAAACACGGCGAGCAGCCGGCGGCCACGGCGGCGGCGGCAGTAGTGCTCGCTCCGTGTCGCGCCACCGCAGTTCCTGTCGCGATCCCTAATCCTCTGAACGAGAAGCTCTCTGCCTCATTACACTGCGGCCTGCGTATCACACGCCGAGCGAAGAGGAGTCGGGAAGCACAGCCAGCAGTGGTTAAAACCGCTGAGACGTCAAACATTCAGCTAATTAACAGAGGCTTGAGCTGTCACAATAGTAGCGTTTCATTAGCCACAGACGTCAGCTATACAGCGGTACCTTCGCAGTAACGCAAAGCCTCCTGTGTTCAATATTTGACTCCAAATTTCTGACGTCTGAACTGCTCCAGAAAGTTTTCCACCACGCTGGCGACTAGCATAGCATATCTGTCCACTTAAAATGACGGAATAAATCACAACACCAAAACATCATTAAGGGGGGTCGGTAGGACGTCAAACGGGCCGACTTGGAGCAGGAGAGGCACCACAGGACATTTCAATTTCCACTGTCTATACTTTTACAAATAAATTAATAAAACTTTGTCAGCATGACTGGAAGGATTCAGAATTTACACTCATTGCAGTGGAAGTTCTAAAACATAAATAAGTAATTTTTTTACGTGTGAAATTTCATCATTTTTTTCACTTACTAATGACAGCATTTGTAGCTACACGTACACATTTCTTCATAAGTAAGAGAGATTCTTCGATGAATTTTGCACAGTGTACAAACCATACCATGTATGAAACTCTAGAATTTTCCAAATCTATTAAAAACTGTGGTAAAATTGAGGTAATTAACTACAAAATTTGTGTTTTTTTCTGAACATGAAGTTTAAAAATTACAGTTCATTCCTTTTGCCATAAATTAAATAAATTCTAGAGATTCATATACCTATTACTATGGTATGTATGCTGTGCAAAATTCATCGAAGAATCTCTCTAACTTATGCAGCCATTAGTATGTGAAAAAATGATGAAATTTTGCACGTAAAAAAATTATTTTGTTTTCGAACTTCCACTGCAATGAGTGTGAATCCTGAATCCTTCCTGGTGGTGCTGACAAAGGGTTATGAATTTATTTGTAAAAATATAGACACTGGAAATTGAAATGTTCTGAAATGCCTCTCCTGCTCCAAGTCGGCCCGTTTGACTTCCTAACCCCCGTAATATAGAATAATAAAATTTTGGGAATAAATTTGTCTGGGTAATATTTTTAGGTGATTAACTCTCCAAAATCACAAGTTAATGTAAGTGCGAGAGAAGCCTTTGCAAATGTGAAATGCTGGCACATTAAAAACCGGTGAAAACACCAGAGTGTTGAAAGCAAGCATACAAGAGTGATTGCATTGGGTCGTACAGGTGTCGAATGTCACTTTGTGGGATGCAGTTCCATACCTGTTGCACTTGCTCGGTCTATGCAGGGACGGTTAACGTTGTTTGTGGACTACGTTGGAGTTGTCTTCCAATGATGTCCCATATATGCTCGATTGGAGACTTATGTGGTGTTCGACCAATCCAAGGCAACATGTCGAGACTCTGTAGATCTTATTGGGTTATAACACGGGTATGTGGACGAGTGTTATCATGTTGGAAAACACCCCCTGCAATGCTGTTCAAGAATTGCAGCACAACAGGCCGAGCACTAGAGTAACGTACAAATCTGCAATCAGGGTGCGTCAGATAACCACAAGACTGCTCCTGCTGTTACACGAAATCGCACTCCACACGGTAACTCCACGTGTTGGTCCAACGTTTCAAGCACGAAGGCAGGTTGGTTGCTGACCCTCAGCTGGCCCCTTCTTAATCAACACAAGACCATTACTGGCACAGAAACAGAAATGGCCTTTACTAGAAAACGCAGCACACCTCCAACGAGCTCTCGCTTGACAGAACTGAAGTCGCAAATGGCGGTGGTTTGTGATCAGTGCAATGGATGCTACAGAGCGTCTGGCTCTGAGCTGTCCTTGAAATAATCGATTTGTAATAGTTCGTTGTGTCACTGTGGTGCCAACAGTTGCTGGAATTGCTGCTGCAGATACAGTATGATGCGCCACGGCCATACGCCAAAGATGGTGGTCTCCCCTCTCGGTAGTGCCACATGGCAGTCCGGAGCCCGCTCTTGCTACCGTACATTCTCCTGACGACGACTGCCAGTAATCATGTACAGTGGCTACAGTCCTGCCCAGCCTTTCTACAATACTGCAGACAGAACATCCAGTTTCTCGTAGCCCTAGACCTCGTTAATACGCAGAGACCTGTTGCTAATGGCGTCTTTATCACCTTAAAGTCATTCTTGACTATCGTCAACTAACCATGTTCAATCTCAAAGCTAACCAACTCTCATGACCGTTAGAGCGTCTATTTAAGGCAAATATGATTTTTCAGGTGGCACGAAAGTTGAATAGACATCATCTTTCAGATGTAGAAACACCCCTACCAACTTTATTTATGTTGCACAAAAAAAAAAAAAAAAAATGGTTCAAATGGCTCTGAGCACTATGGGGCTTAACATCTTAGTTCATCAGTCCCCTAGAACTTAGAACTACTTAAACCTAACTAACCTAAGGACATCACACACATCCATGCCCGAGGCAGGATTCGAACCTGCGACCATAGCGGTCTCGCGGTTCCAGACTGACGCGCCTAGAACCGCTTGGCCACACCGGCCGGCTGTTGTACAACACCTTTTCGGTTTTGCGTTATTTTTTCTTCATTGTACCTTCGATTCTTTTATTCTCCCTAAGGTATCAATTTACTCAAATGTGGGTAAATGAGAAAAAGGTGTGCTGTTCACTGATAGAAACGGGAAAATAAACGGCCAAATCTCTTTTGTTAATCAATGTCTCTAAAAGATTTCATGTTTCTGGCTGCCAAGAAACCCTGAGTAGTCAGCTAGCATTGCGTAGTGGGAGACTGTGGCTGCGAATGAGGTCGCAAATGAAAGGCAAAGAATACGATGAGGCTGCCGCCGCAGAGGTGTTTTTGGGACATAGAGTTAAAGTTATAATTGAGCCAGCGTTTCCTTCGTACCAGAATGCGACCGAGGATTTTTGTGTGCACCAGGTTAGGGCAGTAGGTGATTTATTTCATCATATGTTGAAATTTAAGTAAGCCAGCGAGGCATATTTTGAAATGACAATAAACTGACTGTTTTTCTTCACACAACCTTTACATTTCAATGAAGGAGTAAACTGATGACAAACGTGTGTTTGGAAGCATCAGGTTTTCTTGACGTCACATAAAATATTAAACTGAGAAACTACTCTTGACAGTTGCAACGTAAATTCATTACAGTTTCTGATTCTAATTCAATCGTTAGGTGATACTCTGCACTATGGCGGTTTACGATCGATACACAATCGGATGAACATTTAGGGCCTCAGGAACGTATTTTGTTCTGGTGAAAATAATGTTTCTAGGGGGTTTTTGATCTGCGGTGGTTTGTCACAGCTGAATGGTACAAACATTAATAAAATAACTATTCCTGTTGGGTTTCACATCATTTATAAGCTGTACCACTGTAAGCAGATGTTCAATGTCTTCTGTGTTGTGCAACTAGGTTGGGTCAAAGGCAAATATAGAGCACAGATTTTTGTTAACAGCAACGAATATGTACATACATAAAGGACAGTGTAAAAAGTATAACATTTAAAAAATAATGTGTAGTCATACATATTTATACACTGAGGTCATTGAACAACATATGCACATTACAGATGGAGGTAGTGTCGCGTATACAAGATATAAAACGGCAGTGCATTGGTGCAGCAGTCATTTGCACTCAGGTGATTCATACGGAAAAGATTCCGATGTGATTAAGGTCGCGCGACGAGAGGTAGCTGACTCTTGTCGCTGAATGGTAGTTGGAGCTACACGCATGAAGCATTCAGTTTCAGCCATCGTTAGGGAATTCAGTATTTCGTGATCCACATTCTCAAGAGCGTGCCGATAGTATCAAATTTCAGGCATTAGCTCTCACGAAGGACAACACATTGGCCGATGGCCTTCACATAACGAGCGACAATTGTCAGTGCTAACAGATAAATCAACACTACGTGAAGTTACCGCAGAAGTAAATGAGGGACGTACGGCAAAAGTATCCGTTAGGACAGTGTGGCGTAATTTGGCGTTAATGGCAGCAGACGACCAACGCCAGTGCCTTTGTTAACAGCGCGATATCACCTGCATCACCTTATGCTGGACTCATGACCATATCGGTTTGACGCTAGACGACTGGAAAATTGTAGCCTGATCAGATTAGTCCGGATTTCAGTTTGTAACAGCTAACGTCAGGGTTTCAGTGTGACGCAGACTCCACGAAGCCGTGGACGCAGGTTGTCAACAAGGCACTTGCAAGAGGGTGGTGGGTCAACAATAGTGTGGTGTGTGTTTAGATGGAATGGACTCGGTCCTCTGGTTCAACTGAACCGATCATTGATTGGAAATGGTTATGTTCTGCTACCTGGAAACCATTTGCAGCCATTCCTCTACTTTATATTCCCATAGATGTCACCTGCCCACGCAGTTGCCAGTTGCTTTGAAAAACATTCTAGATACTTCGAAGAAATGATTTGGTCATCGAAATTGCCCGTCATGAATCTTATCGAACATTTATTTATCAAACATAATAAAACGGTCAGTTTAGGCACAAAGTCCTCGGCCAGCAACACATTTGAATTGTCGATGGCCATAGAGACAGCATGGCATAGTATTTCTGTAGGAGACTTCCAACGACTTGTTGAATCCATTCCACGTCGAGCTGCTGCGCTACTCCGGGTAAAAAGAAGTCCAACACAGTATTCAGGGGGTATCCCATGACTTTTGATACGTCAGTGTATGCACAAAGATCACTTATAAACTAGCTGACAAATCCGGCGTTCCTCGGTTATTCTCTTTGCCTATTTTCCATAAGAAACGGCAACAAAAGATGTACTGTGTAGTGTAATGTCGAAAACATTTCATTTCCATGTTTTTGTGAAAACACCTTTGAAACAATGAAACAATTGTACAAAGAAAATACGTAATGTAAAAACGTGTAAGTACAGCTGCTTCGATTTTCTACAACGTACTTTTGTAAACGTCTCTATGGCGTCGCTGCTTCGTAGCTCTATAGACGGCCACTGTTTCACCTTCAGTCGTTTGTACTTAGCAGTTAAAAGCTGTCAAATGCGCTGCCGGGTGTCAGGTATTTTTTAAAGTTGATTCGACCTTAGGAGTGACTTAGCAGTAAACAATGAATGTATTAGAAGTCCATGCAGGCTGCGGTAGTTTTTCACTTATCTCAGTGTTCATGACGTCATGTCTCTTGAACTATGTGTCCTACAACGATTTATCTGAATAGGTACATTCAGTAACATATGTGGATACTGTATGCAAAATGCCTTGAGAGTAGGAATAGTAGCAAAAATGTAATAAATTCAAACGTAATGCGTGATGCGACAGTTTTCCACGGATCTTATTGTATCTCCTGTACTATGTTACATGGGTGGTTCGTACCCCAACAGGTACTGTTGCCTAACAGTAAGGGGTATCTGTACAATTTTGGTTGAAATCGGACCTCTCATTTAGCAGGAGATGTGAAACATACACACATAGATAGATAAATACCTGCTAACACAAAGCAACACAACACGACACACACCCACACATACATACACACACACACACACACCCACACACACACCCACACACACACACAAACACATTTTAGAATAAGTATGGGTATTATATTTTAACGCTGTTTTTTATGAAGAACGTAATTGTTATTTCCAAACAAAATCAGTACTGGTAATGGACTTTGAGCGAACTGGCCGCATAATAAAGAATAAAGTGAACAGCAACTTAAGGTATTACGTGATGTTATTTCTAAAAACGTACACCTTATTGAACAGCAGCTTAAGGTGTACATGATATGTTCTAAAAATGTACGTCTAAGAGGAGGTTATGGTCGAGACCGTTGAAAGAATGTGTCTTTTTTTTCTACATAACTTGTACCAGTGCAGTATGTAGATTGTGCCTGTACAAGGCCTTTTTGATTTTAAAAGTATTTTAGAACAACAGCGTTTCGAATGGAAAAGTGCGCCGACCGGAACGTTAGCAGACGTAGGCTTTCAATGAAATACTTCAAGAAAAGATTCGACCAGTATAGGACTTTCTACCCAATGAAGATTTGCTTAAAAGTTGCACCAGTGTCAATACATAAAATTTCGAGACCTTTAAGGTGAGACTGCAGTATCACCAAATTTCGGAGGGTGATGTAAAGCTTACACTGTGCGCCCATTGTGACTTAGCTGCATGCGTGATTGTAACCGCGGCAGAAGGCTCGCCAACTGGACTTACACTGCTGCCACCTCCCCAAGCAGATGCAAAGAACTCCACGCTGTCTTTTTTGGAGTCAACAGGGTGGGTGCTATGAACACAGACAATATGCAGCCGACTCCACCTGGCAGGGCAGTGGTGCAGGAAGAAGGTGGGTAAGGCAACACTCGGCCGACTGGCGCAGGATCCGTACGGTATTTCAGGGCCTGTGTTATTCCGAATTACGATGCAATGTTCTTTCGCACGTGCGTGCATGTCCGAAGGAACAGGACCTGCAGCGGCTACAGCCATTATAAAACACAAGAAATGGATTCGCAGTTGCGAATATGGCCAACCATCTGCTGTATAATGGAATGAAGACAATATAAATCGTTGAATCTTAATTGGGAATAACACAGGCAACTGCGAATACATTTTATGTAATGCAGGATCTATCCGACACCTTGTGATCGTCGTAGGAGAGAGAGAGATGAGGACGGTTCTGGCAAGCTATCCCACGGATACAGCAGAGAGGTGAGTCGGTCGTATTTTGGTCTCGTAATAATAGTTGAGGATAATCTGAGGACTGTGCAGTATCTGGTGAGGACTGTCCAGCCCTACAGTCAATGTTTAGGTGATGGGTTTGTCTTAACAGCTGCTAACGTCTGATCTCATCTGGCCCACCACGTGAACAGCTTTCTTCAGGGGGCAGGAACCAACTGAATAACGTGGAATGGGGTATCAGCTGACAGGAAGGATGATGAGTGTGTTTCAGAGTAACTGAAAAACACATTGTGTCGTCGCAAGGACGCTCGTCACCCTTCGAATGTAAGAGCGCCGTCGAAGAGCGGCACAGGCCGCAGTAGCAGTATCTCGACCACCCAATGGTAAAGAAAATGCCAAGGACAGTTCAAGTATCTTAAATGCGCCAGCTTGAGGAATATGTAATCGAATGTTATCCTGCATTAAACTTTTATTTTGGAGGTAGACAAAGATGTGCAGTTTCGAACAGTCTACTCTTATATTGTTTATTATTTAATTCCTTTTTCCAGGTTAATTTTTCTTTGTTTCAATCGACATTCCTTTAGAATCGACAAGTTTGTAGATACGCGAGTATTGCTGAACTTCTGTGAGCTGCTTACTATGTACAGGCGTAATAGAGGTGGGAGCAAAAATGTATCGTGTGTCCAGTCGTAGGTGAGTGTGTGCGTTTTTGTAGGTTTCGAAACATGTTAATCTCCACATGCCGAAATGTGTTGTGTACGAGTTATTTATTATTACAGTGTTGAGGGTAGTATAACACCTACTGTCTGCGACAAGAGTGGTTGTACAAGGATGTCAGTGACTGTTAGTAATGTTATTTAAAGCGTAGAAGTTTTCTCGATTTTCTTTCGAGACGTGGTATTTCAAATACATCTTTTCTTACATAACGAGTGTCTAAAATCAAAATTTGTTAAATTAAAAGAATTGTATCAATTGGAAGAAAAACTTGAGAACTCGGTAGATAAAAACCACAGTCACTAGTAGCTGTGCATATGAGTGTATGCACCCATCAAATTACCTCAGTCCGTCCTTTTTTCCAGCCTCATACATAGAAAGTGATACGCTATTTGGATAAGGTTAGGTTCAAACAGATGTTATAAGTACAGCGAAATTAATAAAGTAAATTTGCCACTGGTAACCACTCTTATTAAAACACAGTGATTTACACGAGTCGGATAAGTATTTTGCAACCCCCGCCACTGTCAAGTAGCCCAAAACAACAGTGCGATGTCTCGCTTTGTCTGCAACGTTCACTGACTTTTATAACTTAGTAGCCGACAATAAATCAGTATGGCAGGTGTACATTAGGCGTCAGACAACCTTAATGCCAAACGGGTGGAGGGGGGGGGGGGGGGGAGACAGATCACAGGTGCTCGGAAGCTGGTATTAAACACCAGAGTAAATCTATACCTAGGGAATGACCTGATTTTCAACACTATGTGCACGTTGAATAACTGCAAAGATTTTTACAGCTGCGCCTGTCAGTTTATTTTAAATAAAAAGTATTATCCCCAATTTTGCATGGAACGTTCTGGTTTGGAATCTGAAACTGAAACTGCTATTTGAGACGTTAAATGTGCTTTCAGTAGGTAGATAAGTTTTATTTCAGACCTTGCCACTATAACATCGTTAAGCATTGCCCCTTTCTCCTATATTATGAGGGTTTCTTTTTTTGTTTTTTGTTTTTTTAGTCAAGTGCCAGCAACCTTAATTCAACGTCATTGGAACAGAAGGCATCTTGGGAAAAAAAAGCAGACAAATACGTTGACTCTTCCACAATTTTTCTCCACAGATTCTGCATGGTCATTTTATACTCACCAGATCTGAAAAACGTACTCACTGAGCACATCATTAATTAAAAAATTAATGTGCTAACTGTTATTACTGAAAGATCGCAATTTTTCACGAACACAACTTTTATTGATGTAAGTTCACAAGGTTAATGACTGAACGACAAACGAAAGGTAATAATAAAGATGCCATTAAAAGTCTCCTAAATGAGGCAGACAAAAGTTCACTTCTAATTTTCCACAAAGGTTCGTGGTAAAACACACACACACACACACACACACACACACACACACTTGTAACACTCCAAATTAGAGACCAAGACATAATCTTCGATGGTCAAAGTACACGAGGTCGGCATTCGGAGTGAACTGAACTTCGGGACTGGTTCTAGACCCTTAATAGCTCTCTCCAGCCAATCAGGTTCTTTCATAGTAATACTTCCTGCAGGCCGTGGCTCGAGCTCCCTCTGCAGGAGGTAGTGCTCGGAATGTCTGTTTCCATTATCTTGTATGTAAATAGCTGGTGTCTCCCATGGTGCTTTTGGTACGCCTTGGACATAGACAACCTCGTCTTCACTGGTGTAATAGGGTTTGCCGGCCCTCAGAAGCTAATTGGATCTGGTATAACACCCTTCCCCCCTTGGAAAAGCTGATGCGGCACAGGTGACCGCAGGGGAGAGAGTACCAATATAACTCAGTGCCATAGGCTGATCTGCTGCTAAGTCCTCCTGAAGGAGGCGGTGGAACCCAGCCGCAAGAGAGTAGGGCACCGCCTTTCGTGTGAGGTGGCTGGAATGCCACAGTGGTGGCGATTGCGAGTCGACGTTGGCAGGGTAAGCGGCATGGGGAGATCCGCATCGTCTAGCCCAGGCAGTGCCCAAGAGGGGACAAGAAGTGGGTTCAGGGGAAGGCCCCAGTGCTGTCCCAGGTATGGAGAATGCGGCGGCGCGGGGCTAGCAGCCGGTGTCTTCTGGCTATCTCCAGGAAGATCGTCCACCAAGTGAGGAAAAGGCATCAACATAGGTCGCAAGGAAGAGACCGGCGATGGGAGAGAGAGAGGAGCCAGCATTTGGGGCTGCGGCTGTTCAAGGAAATGAGGATGCAGTTGGTTGTGGTGTCCCAAAACCACCCTGTCGTCCAGGTGTACGTCGAACAGTTGTCGACCACAAGGCCGGATAATGACCCCCGGCAGCCAGTTGGGCTGGGGCCCGAAACTGCGAGCTAACACCTTGGAGCTGGATGAATATTGGGAAGGACCTGGCAGGTCAAGAGGTCCAACCTGCAGTAGGAGGATAATGAGTAGGATCCGCAGCTGGCGACCATGGAGCAGTTCAGCTGGACTCTTGTCACCCACTGTCATGGCTAGCTAGATACTGAGCAATAACATAAGAGCTTCTTCCGGGCAACGTCCTGTGTATTTCTTCATCTGAGTTTTAAAAGTGCGAACAAAGTGCTCCATCACTCCATTGGATTGGGGATGGGAAGGAGGGGTAAAGACATCGTGGATACCACTATCATCAGAATTTGGCGAAGTCCTGACTGCGAAATTGCGGGCCATTGTCTAATACCAAGGCGACAAGAAGGCTTTCAATGGAAAAATATTTTTGACAGTGCCATGGTGGTATTTTTTGTGGTGATAGAGAAGCATCAGATAATGGAAGGGAAGTGGGAGTAGGCATTCATAACCAGTACGAGCAGAGGAAAGGTCCCGCAAAATCCACATGGATGTGTTCCCATGGGAGAAAAGTGGCCAGCCAGGATTGGAAGAACCAGCATGGCGTGGGAAGGGTCTGGGTACACTGGTTACATCCTCGAACTATGTGCTCCATGTCGTCAGTCATGTCTACCCATAATACATGGTGACGTGCAAGGGTTTTCATCCAGGCAATATCCCAGTGACCTTGATGTAAGATGTGGAGAATCTGGGACCACAGGGAAGTTGGTACAATGATTTGTGGAGTGGCATCGTTTTCCACATGGAGGAGCACCCTGTTGATGGCCACCAGTTGATGGCAGATGGAGAAGAAGAATAAGAGGTCATCCTGGGCGCAAGGCCGAGGAAGTGTCAACCAGCCAAAGGGAACATAGCAGCACAGCAATTGGAGGAGCGGATCTGTGGTCATTGCTGCGGTCACCCTCTCAGCTGTGACTGGGAATGCAGCTAACACATACTGCCTGTCGTCATCGACCCAGGAAACTAGGACGTCTGACGAATCGAGTGCCGAATCCTGGCCAGAGGGGAGCTGAGACAAGGCAACGGCATTGGCATGCTGGGAGGTGGGCTGGAAATGGATAGTGTACCTAAAACGTGAAAGGAATAGGGCCCATCGCTGCAGGCAGTGGGAAGTCTTCGTGGGTAACTGTGCTGACGGAGAAAATAACGCCACGAGGGGCTTATGGTCAGTGATTAAGCGAAAAGACCTACCATAAAGATACGGGAGGAATTTAGTACAGGTAAACACGATGGCTAGGGCCTCCTTCTCAATTTGAGAATGTTTGCATTGGGCCTCTGTAAGGGATTTAGATGTCCACGCCACCGGGCATTTCGATCGATCTGGTACACGGTGCGAAAGGACAGCCCCAACACCATAGTCTGAGGCATCGTAGCCAAGAGGAGAGGCAGAGAGGGGTTACATGGCATGAGACACGCTGCAATCTCCGCTTTAAGGTTTGGAAAGCCAATTCACGAGCTGGGGTCTATTGAAAGGCATGTTCCTTCAGCATAGGTGATCGAGGGACGCCGCATTGTGTGTGGAGAGGGAATGAACTTTCGATAGTAAGTAATTTTACCCAGGAAAGACTGCAATTGGTGGACGTCACGCGGACGAGGAAGGGCCGTTACAGCAGCGATGTGGGAGGAGGCAAGCGATATGCCATCGCGGGAAATGATGTAACCCAGGTAGGAGAAAAAAGGAGCATTTAGCAAGGTTGCAGTTTAGGCCTGCAGTCCGCAGGTGCAGGGACAATTGTCACAGGTGACTGAGATGTTCATCCACGGTACAGCCGGTGACGACGATGTCGTTGTGGTAGTTTACACAACCTGGCACATCCAGCAAGAGCTGTCCCAAGTAACGCCGAAAGATGATCAGTGCACTAACGTTGCCATACATGAGGTAGTTCAACTGGAACAGCCCAAACAGTACGTTGGCGACGGCCAAGAGATTAGAAGGCTCATCTAAATGTATTTAAAGGTAGACCTCGGCCAGGTAGACCTTCGAAAAAAATTGTCCACCTGCGAGCTTGGAGAGCAGGTCCTCAGGACGCGGGATGGGATAGTATTCAATCTGTAGCTGAGGGTTAAGCGTAGCCTCGAAGTCACCACAAACTCGAAGACGCCCATCTGGTCGCTTGACGACGACAAAGGGTGTCGTCCACGAACTGTAACAGGCTGGAGTGACGACTCCCTCCATAGTGAGACGGTCCATTTCTTGTTGAAGAGGCTGCTGGAGGGCATGGGGAACCTGCCGGACTCGGAAATACTTTGGGCAGCCACACAGTTTCAGCTGGAGCGACGGATGAAAATCTCGAACACAGCCGACGCCCGGCGAGAAGAGGTCCTAGAATTCCGTGGTCTGACTGCGAGAAGAGGTCCTGGAATTCCGTGCGCATCGACTGCCAGGAATGGATCCAGGGAAGAACCAGACGAACATTGTCGTCGATGGCGAAGCCAAAGGCCCAAAAGGCATCTAACCTGAAGAGATCCGCCATGGCCACATTGTTGATCACAAGGAAGGTAACTTCCCAGCGAACCGATTATACATAATGGATGTCCTGAACTGATCCAAGAGAGTGATCGCTTGCTTATTAAAAGTAAGGACGCGCCGAGGTGTGGGCGCCCCAATCGCACAAGAGGAATAGTTGATCAGTGAGACCACTGCTCTGGTATCCACCGGCATCTGCAGCGGCCGACCGTTGGCCTGAAAGTCGATCATCAGCTTGGAAGATCTCGAAGACTGCACCTGGTTGATATCCATGGGTCATTGGCCGGATGAGGAGGGGGCAGACCGAACTGACATGTCCGTTAAGGGTCCACACTGCACAATATGCCCACCTGTCAGAGCAGTCTTCCCGTCCGTGGTTCTTAAAGCATCCTGGGCAAGACGACAGCCGGAGGGACTGGCGGCGCTGGCGTGGGCGCGGGGGCCTCCGTGCATTGACGGTCTGCGCCGGACCCGCGGAGCCGTCCGAGGACGCAAATTCTTGGACAGGGCGGCTGCCTTATTGACGCTGTGCAGAACAGGACGGTCGGCACCGGTCATCGGAACGGAACCTCCGCCAGCAATTCTATGGGCTCTGAGGTGTCGTGGTCTTGGAGGGTGGCCACTTCAGCCCAGGATTCCAAACTCTTGTCGGCGGCCATAGAAACTTCGTACTTGAATGCTAGGTCAATGACCTGGTAAAGAGTAGGATCATCGAGTCTGAGGGCGCCGCACTCGAAACCTGCGTCAGGGGCTGCCTGGAAGAGAGGTTGCGGACCATCTCGTCCGCGACGGATTCTATGGAGACTCATGTGCTGAAGTGACATTTCTGGCTGAGACTCTGCAGTTCCGCTGCCTACTGGCGTTAGGATTGGCCTGTCGTCTTGCGACATGGTAAAATTCGACATTGGCAGCCAACACGTGGAACCGTCGTCGGTAGTAGGCCGCTAGAACCTCACAAATCCGGGAGGAAGCCAAAGAATCCGGAGGTCGAGGTTGGAGTTTCGTCAAGAGAACATACACTGTTCCAGGGCAAAAAGTAGGAACGACGAGCAGCCTCCTGGACAACCTGGTGGATTTGCAAACACTATTGGAGCGCTTCTCATATATTTCCCAGTCTTCAGCATCCTCGTTGAAAGCGGGAAATGGCGGGGGCGGTGGAATCGGGTAGTTTTGCAAGAATTCCGTAAATAAACGTTCCTGTGTATCCTGAGATATCTTGCAAAACTGTTGAGAACCCTGTAGTAATTCGTGCACACTTTGGACCAGCGGCTGAAGGACAACTTCCGTCATGAGGAAGATACACGCAGGCACCAACTCGTCGCCACTTGTGTAGTGACTGAAAATTCATAATTTTTCACGAACACAACTTTTATTGATGTAAGTTCACAAGATTAATTAATGACTGAACGACAAAAACACACACTACTAACACTCCAATTTAGAGACGAAGAC
Organism: Schistocerca gregaria; assembly: GCF_023897955.1. NCBI lineage: Eukaryota > Metazoa > Arthropoda > Insecta > Orthoptera > Acrididae > Schistocerca > Schistocerca gregaria. The sequence goes on from NC_064920.1 coordinate 659,555,798, forward strand.
ACAATATTCGATGGTCGAAGTACACGAGGTCAGAATCTGGAGTGAACTGAACTTCGGGGCTGGTTCTAGACCCTAAATAGCTGTCTCCAGCCAATCAGGTTCTGGCATAGTAATACTTCCTGCGGGCCAAGGCTCGAGCTCCACCTACAGGAAGTAGTACTCGGAATGTCTGTTTCCATTATCTTGTTTGTAAATAGCTGGTGTCTCCCATGGTGCTTTTGGCACGCCTTGGACATAGACAACCCGTCCTCACTCTTGTAATAGGGTTTCCCGGCCCTCATGGGCTACCTCGGCTCCGATATAACACTAACAGTTGCCACAAATATTATATCATAGCAGAGAAAAACGAGACTCATCTTTGTAGTGAATAGAGGATTGATTATTTTCCATATGAAAACAAAGATTTTCAGCATGATTTCGATGTAGCAGAAAAAAGTAAAGATAACGTTAGAGGATTATTGAAAGAAAGTCTATGGTCTACTGGAAGCTGACCAAGAGTGATAGATTTCATGATCGGTCATTTAAACATCATGAGGACATGTGCTCTTATGATTCAGACTAATAGATCGTATACAGTTTCATAATAAAGAAAGAAAAATGAGAGAATTCACCAAAAACATTTAAATTCATACCGTCTGTAAACCTGTCTCAAAATCATAGCAACAGTGACAATACACACAAGTTCACATATCGTTTCAAACCATTTAATTTTCGGTAGCCGTCTGTAACTTCACATCTCAAACGATTATATCCTCTTTTTTATATTTTCTCCTAGTTCGTGTTTTATTTCTAAACAGTGCTGTTCTCCATATATTCAGAAATTTCTTTCTCAGACTATGAGCTCCATTTGATATTATGACAATAAAAAATAGAGGAACTATCTCTTCGTCTGCATAAGTCTCTTTCTTATACTAACCTTGCTTGGTCCATCATGAGTCATTTTGTTTTTAATATAGCATACTTCCATCACCTCGTCTGCTACATCTCTAAATATTTCTGTTACGTTTGTCACCAATCGCACTTCTGCTGCCCCTAAATGATCTCTTATTGTTTAGGTTTATTGTAAATCCGTATTTTTTACTCATTAAGCTCCTCAAGTCAAAGAAAAAGTTTTGATATTCTTCCCTACTTTCACAATTATATCAACAAATCTTATCACTGATATCATTTCACAATGAATTTTAATCCGTTATCATTTCTTTCTTAAATTGCCTCTATAATATCAGGATGAATATAGGAGAAACACTATCTTACGTTCTTTGTAATCCGAGGACATCTCTCTAGCTTTTATACTATCAGTGCTTGGAATTCAGTTGACGATAGAACGTCCAAAGAAATAATTTTGGCTAGACCGCTCTATTCTAATCGATCTATTTGAACAAAAGATGCACAACACGTGTACATTGCAAAATTATTCTGTGTTTCAAATTCACACGTTTTTGTGAACGATGTGGCAACATCACTAAAATAAAATTAAATCGACTTCAAAGCAATTTCTCTGCTACCCCAATAAATAACAAATGATCATTATCATTACATCTATTAAATGTTCATTGGTTTAACTAAAGAATTAGAATTGTTGGAGGTATCGTGTTCGAATCCTGATCGTGTAAAAAAAAAAAAAACGACCGAATTTTTCAATTTTATTTCAAAGAATATCATCACAGTATAAGGCGTGTCAAATTATAAAGATATATTCAGTTATTAATTTTTTTAAATATTCATTCCGTTTGTGGTTCATATCATATTGCCCCAATTCATCTTCTTCGTTGAAATCTATCAATTGTGATGATCTGTCTTTCGGCCAAGAGATCCTGTATTGCGATATGTATCTCATCGCGAATTGCAACGGAATTGGCAGATATCACGCTAGGCTGCCGGCCGGAGTGGCCGTGCGGTTCTAGGCGCTACAGTCTGGAACCGGGCGACCGCTACAATCGCAGGTTCGAATCATGAATGTGTGTGATGTCCTTAGGTTGGTTAGGTTTAATTAGTTCTAAGTTCTAGGCGACTGATGACCTCAGAAGATAAGTCTCATAGTGCTCAGAGCCATTTGAACCATTTTTGAAGATCACGCTAGGCGTGTATTCGTTACGAAATTCAAGTCGCGGAGTATATTTCCGGCGTATTTGATGGCATTTGTGATTTCGCCTTTTGATTCTTCGTTCAACTCCTCTACTTGTAGATCATCTTCTGGCAGCACTACTGCAGAAACAATTGACTCTTCCATTTCACAGAATTTTTCAAACACACGGCACTAGAGACGCTTTGCGAGCAACTGACGCTGTAGTTAGATGAGAACGTAAAGGAATGCAACTCGCTTGCTCATTTGCCTAGGAGCTAGGGTTCCCGTTAGGATTAACTGTATTCACGGGAGAGGGGACGATAATGGACGGAGATCGACTTCAGGTAACTCAAGAAGCGATCGTTGTACGAACATTTGGAACTTCAACTGCGAACCACGAACGGAATGAATATTTGTAAAAAATAATAAGTGAATACATCTTTATTATTTCGCAAATCTTACAGTGTTTGTTGAAAATCTTCGAAATAAAATTGAAAAATTCGGTCGATTTTGAAGGAATAAAAAGTACACGAGCAGGATTAGAACACGGTACCTCCAGCGCGTTAGCCGTGAACCTTTACCGCTGCGCTACGCTGACTTGCTCGAATTACATGAACGTTACGGATATATAAAGCGCGCAATGAACTGCAACATCGATTTTCTCAAAAACCAAGGCCCGTCGCTGAAAAACAGGATAGCCAGGTACTCGGGTAAGTGTCTCTACAACATATTTGAAGCGCATCAAAATCTGTGATTTACAGTGTGGAGGGTCCCATTGCTAGACAACAGCTAGACTGGCTGAAGTTACCCTATTTGAAACATACATTTCCATTACACAGTACAATCGAAAAAAAAACGGCCAATGTGTATGGTGTACTAATTATGATGATCTGTGACTGCACACAGGATATGTCAGAAGGCACAGCTGCGTGACAGGCTTTGCCTGAAGGCGATGTTCGTGCTGTGTACGTGGCTTGGGCGTGAGCAGCACGTAAGCAGGCGTCTTGCCGCTACAATTTCGCTTGTGGTCATACGCCACTGTTGACAGACCCCCAAGCAGTAGTTAAACCGCCTCATATCAGGTCTACGGTGAAATGCTCCACACTGGAAGGACCTCTGTTTTAACGTTCTGTAAAAGTGTTGCATTCTTATCCACGTATTTGTTACCTGCTTGGTATCAGCTGCCTACACGAATAATTTAGAAGTAGGTATCCCCGGAATAGTGAAGCAGCTTAAATCACTTACTAAAAGCAACTCTTCTGGTACAGTTTGTATGACAATTAGGTTCCTTTCGGAGTATGTTGATGCAATAGCTCCATACTTGACAATCATATACAACCACTCGCTCGACGGAAGATCCGTACCAAAAAACTGGAAAGTTGCACAGGTCACATCAATATTCAAGAAAGTATTAGGAGTAATCAACTAAATTACAGGCCCATATCATTAACGTCGATTTGCAGCAGTATTTTGAAACATGTATTGTGTTCGAATATTATTAATTACCTCGAAGAGAACCGTCTGTTGACACTCAGTCAACAAGGATTTAGAAAACGTCGTCCCTGTGAAACACACCTAGTTCCTTACACACACGAAATGTTAAGAACTATTCACAAGCGATTTCAAATTTCTAGATTTCACATAAGGCTTTCGACACAGTACCACACAACTATAGTGAAACTGCGTCCTTATGGAACATTGCCTCAGTTATGTGACTGGATTCGTGATTTCCTGCCAGAGAGGTCACAGTTCGTAGCAATTGACGGAAAGCCAGCGAGTAAAACAGAAGTGATTTCTAGCGTTCTCCAATGTAGTTTTATAGGGTCTCTGGCGTTCCTTATCTATATATATGATTCAACGATTCAGAAGACAATTCGAGCAGCCGTCTTAGGTTGTTTGCAGATATTGCTGTCGTTTGTCGTCTAGTAAACTCATCAGACGATCAAAACAAATTGCATTACGATTTAGAAAAAAATACATGAATGGTGTAAAAATTGTCCATTGATTCTAAATAATGAAAAATGTGAGGTCATCTACAAGAGTGCCCAAGGGAATCCGTTAAAATTCGGTTACACGATAAATGAGTCTAATCCAAAGGCCGTAAAATCAGCTAAATACCTAGGAATTACAATTACAAACAATTTAAGTTGGAAAGAACACACAGAAAATGTTGTAGGGAAGGAAAACCAAAGACTACATTTTATTGACAGAACATTTAGAAAATGCAACGCATCTACTAAATACACCCCTGGAAATTGAAATAAGAACACCGTGAATTCATTGTCCCAGGAAGGGGAAACTTTATTGACACATTCCTGGGGTCAGATACATCACATGATCACACTGACAGAACCACAGGCACATAGACACAGGCAACAGAGCATGCATGCACAATGTCGGCATATATATATATATATATATATATATATATATATATATATATATATATATATATATATATATATATATATCCACCTTTCGCAGCAATGCAGGCTGCTATTCCCCCATGGAGACGATCGTAGAGATGCTGGATGTAGTCCTGTGGAACGGCTTGCCGTGCCATTTCCACCTGGCGCCTCAGTTGGACCAGCGTTCGTGCTGGACGTGCAGACCGCGTGAGACGACGCTTCATCCAGTTCCAAACATGCTCAATGGGGGACAGATCCGGAGATCTTGCTGGCCAGGGTAGTTGACTTACACCTTCTAGAGCACGTTGGGTGGCACGCGATACATGCGGACGTGCATTGTCCTGTTGGAACAGCAAGTTCCCTTGCCGGTCTAGGAATGGTATAACGATGGGTTCGATGACGGTTTGGATGTACCGTGCACTATTCAGTGTCCCCTCGACGATCACCAGAGGTGTACGGCCAGAGTAGAAGATCGCTCCCCACACCATGATGCCGGGTGTTGGCCCTGTGTGCCTCGGTCGTATGCAGTCCTGATTGTGGCGCTCACCTGCACGGCACCAAACACGCATACGACCATCATTGGCACCAAGGCAGAAGCGACTCTCATCGCTGAAGACGACACGTCTCCATTCGTCCCTCCATTCACGCCTGTCGCGACACCACTGGAGGCGGGCTGCACGATGTTGGGGCGTGAGCGGAAGACGGCCTAACGGTGTGCAGGACCGTAGCCCAGCTTCATGGAGACGGTTGCGAATGGTCCTCGCCGATACCCCAGGAGCAACAGTGTCCCTAATTTGCTGGGAAGTGGCGGTGCGGTCCCCTACGGCACTGCGTAGGATCCTACGGTCTTGGCGTGCATCCGTGCGTCGCTGGGGTCCGGTCCCAGGTCGACGGGCACGTGCACCTTCCGCCGACCACTGGCGACAACATCGATGTACTGTGGAGACCTCACGCCCCACGTGTTGCGCAATTCGGCGGTACGTCCACCCGGCCTCCCGCATGCCCACTATACGCCCTCGCTCAAAGTCCGTCAACTGCACATACGGTTCACGTCCACGCTGTCGCGGCAAGCTACCAGTGTTAAAGACTGCGATGGAGCTCCGTATGCCACGGCAAACTGGCTGACACTGACGGCGGCGGTGCACAAATGCTGCGCAGCTAGCGCCATTCGACGGCCAACACCGCGGTTCCTGGTGTGTCCGTTGTGCCGTGCGTGTGATCATTGCTTGTATAGCCCTCTCGCAGTGTCCGGAGCAAGTATGGTGGATCTGACACACAGGTGTCAATGTGTTCATTTTTCCATTTCCAGGAGTGTAGATTGCCTACACTAATCCTGTCCGTCATCTTTTGGTGAACTGCTGCACAGTCTGGGATTCCTACCATATAGGTTATCGGAGTACATTGAGAAAGTTCAACGTAGAAAAGCACTTTTCGTATTATCGCGAAATATGGGACGGAGTGTCACGGACATGGTACTGGATTTGGAGTGGACAACATTAAAACAAGGGCGTTTTTCGTTGAGGCAGAATCTTCTCACGAAATTTCAATCACCAGCTTTCTCCTCCCCGACCTACATGGGGAGAAACGATCATCATAAGAAAATAAGGGAAATACGAGTTCGTTCGGAAAGATAAATGTGTTCGTTTCTTATGCTCTGTTCGAGAGTGGAATAATAAAGAATTATTGAAAACGTGGTTCGATGAAACCTTTGCCAGGTATTTAAGTGTGATTTGGAGAGTATCCAGGGAGATGTAGATGCAGATGCACGGATTTTTTGTCTCGGCAATTGAATTAAGTGATAACAAAAATGGTTCAAATGACTCTGAGCACTATGGGACTTAACATTTGTGGTCATCAGTCCCCTAGAACTTAGAACTACTTAAACCTAACTAACCTAAGGACATCACAAACATCCATGCTCGAGGCAGGATTCGAACCTGCGACCGTAGCGGTCACGCGGTTCCAGACTGAAGCGCCTAGAACCGCACAGCCACGCCGGTCGGCCAAGTGTTAACGACTTCCAATGCTGTTACGTAACAGCATCGTTAGGAATGCTTTCTTCTAAAGGCATTTGTACATAGTCTTGAAAAGTGTTTCGTTTACTGATATGTGGAAAACCCTCGACGCACTACACTGCTGAGGTTTAATTCTGCTTTTAACCACAGGAGCTTCCGGCAGCACAGTCTTTGCCCACAACGCACGTGCCACAGGCCTTTTTGCGGCCCCCGGCAGGGGCACTGAGACCGCAGCTTTCTTCTGACTGTGAGCGTATTCCCGGTGCACGCGTATTGCCTGCTACTGGACTGATAATTTATGACGCCGTTCCACGATAAGCATCACTTGCGTCTTGCAGCAGTGACAACACCATCTACCACCACCTGAAGATGCGGAACAGTTGTACCGACGAAATATTGTGGGATTTGTACGATATGATCCAGCGGCAAATCTGGGAAGTGTGCTTAACAACAGATCCATTGGGAAAGCCTGAAAAGTTACACCCTGTATCCTGTCGAGACCTCCACTTGTCAAATCATCCCGGATGGCTGTCGTCTTGTATTGTGCAAATATCTCCAAAGTTGCAAACACAAAAATATGCAGATTTCCCATCAGGGTATTCTGGTAGTACAGTGGTAAACTTAACATTAGTAAGGTACATAACACTAGTGGAAATATTTGCCCTTCCACAGAGTAATGTGTTGATTGCAAGTAGCCAGATGTGCACAGCTAAAGGTTTTGCAAATTGTGACAGGATAATTTGTGAGTTTGAAACCCCCATCAATTTATCGAAATGGAGATGTAAGTTGATACGACTGTGAGAATGTAATATCCGCGTAATGCTCGAGGGTAACACAGGGACTCGCCAACACCAACTATGGCGAGATCACAAATAATACTAGGCAAGGAAAAAGAGTAATAGGCCAACTTGACTCCTTGCTATGCAGTGTCAAAATTGCAAAGAAATCGAGTAGTAGAAAAAAAAAGATGGTTCAAATGGCTCTGAGCACTATGGGACTTAACTTCTGAGGTCATCAGTCCCCTAGAACTCAGAACTACTTAAACCTAACTAACTTACGGACATCACACACATCTATGCCCAAAGCAGGATTCGAACCTGCGACCGAAGCGGTTGCGCGGTACCAGACCGTAGCGCCTAGAACGGATCGGGCACCCCGACAGGCAAACGTAGTCATAGACAGTATCACCACATATCGCGTTGAAATATAGAAACTAGCCGAAAAGGAGAAACTGAAGCGACATGTCTTGAGGTGAATTTTAGGGGAAGACGTTGCCCTATCTCCAGACTGGAACACCTCAGGAATGAAATAATGCCGGAAACCGTAGTAGAAAAAGGCACTATTCTCGATACCATAGATAGTAAAATATTAACTCAGTGAGGCCACCTCCATCGAAAGTATGATAACTGATGGCAAAAGAATCTATGAATGGACATCAGCTGAGCGAACAAAACGTACAAGAGTGCATAGCAGTTGGACGCAGAATATTAATGATACTATGAATTCAACGGCTTTCAGGTAGAATACTAGACAGATAGGAAACTATGAACGTCTAGCTACGATCACAGTGTACATGTGAATATAATTATGTAACAATGGCGCAAGTGGACATAACTATCCATTTAAATTAATCACTCTTCCTGGTACGTTAAGGTGTGGCAAGAGACTCCAGACTGTTCACAAAATCTGCTGCTGATCTTCCATTCTTTTGTCCACTCTACATGTTCTATAGTTCTGACATGAAGGAAAACTTCAGAAACGTAAAATAAGGCGGAATGTATGGTGATTGGTTGGTTGATTTTTGGGGGAGGAAACAGAACAGCGAGGTCATCGCTCCCGTCGGATTAGGGAAGGATGGTGAAGGAAGTCAGCCGTGCCTTTTCAGTGGAACCATCCAAGCATTTACTTGAAGCGATTTCGGCAAATCTTGGAAGACCTAAATCAGAATGACCGGGCACGGGTAGGAACCGTCTTTCTCTCGAATGCAAGTACACTGTGCTAACCACTGCGCTACCTCGCTCGGTAATGGGATATTGCCATTGGAACTGATTTTGTAAATAGTATTAACAATTAACTGTCACTCTATGTTATATAGGTTTAGGCAATAAATTATCGTTTTAGTGCTTTAGACTGTGACATCAGTCCGTTTAACTGCATGTATCATTACACTCTACTCAGAAAAACTACAGTGCTGTGGTAATAATGGGAACCAACATGCAAAACCGTAATCATACTTTTATAACACAACTGTCACAATGCAGCTTAGGATCGAATCGTAGCACAAAACAAGGAATTATAAAACACGGTGCCCCATAATATTAAATACTGCAACCACTAAAGTTTATAACCGTTGTGTATGACACTTTACTAGTTTTAAAGAATTTAAACACTGTACAAGAGATACATACAACGATTCAACGTACTAATAGAAGGTCGGGCGCTAAAGACTGCACTGTTGAGCGCCCATAAGACCAAATCCATCCACAATAGAAGGTCTATGCAACAAGCCTAGATAATAACCTCATAGGCCTAACCGTGTATTCAAAGGAACCAAATACTTTTTTGATTTCATAAACATTAATAACGAATAAGATAATAAGAATGCGAGTAAGCTACCATGAACGAACAGTGGTCACTATCGTAACTAAGACGACACTAGGCCAACGGACACCAGAGCAGTAGAAGTTTACGCCAAATAGATTCACAGATTGAGAAGAAATTAAAAGAATGTATATTGGATAAACTAAATTACTCAGTTAGTTAAGGAAGACACAAATTTAATTGCGATAGGCGGGTGAAATGTGGTTGTAGGAAAAGGGAGGGAAGTAAAAGAAGTACAATATGAACTCGGGAAAAGGAAAAAAAGAGGAAGCTATCCAATAGAATTTCGCACACAGCACAATTTACCCATCACTAACACTTGGATTAAGAACCATGAAAGTTGTATATGTAGCAGAGAGCTTTGAATGCTGAATTGTTTCACATTGTAGATTTCGAAACCAAGTTTTAAACTCTGAGATATTTACAGGGGCAGATGTCGACTCTGATCATAATTTATTGGCTGCGAACTGCAGATTAAAATTTAAAAAGACGGTTGGGAATTAAAGAGAAGGGATGTGGATAAATCGGAGGAACTAGAGACTGTTGAGAGGCTTATGCGACTTTGCCTTGAAACAGGGGAAAGGGGTACAAAAATGACTAGATTAGGGAGATGAAATAGTAAAGGCAGCAGAGGATCTCATAAGTAAAAAGCCAGCGCCTACTACTAATCTGTGAGTTATACATTATGTATTGAATTTAACTGACGAAAGGAAAAGAAATTAAATATGCAGCAAATGAAGCAGACGAAAACGAATATAGGCATTTAAAAATGAAAGTGACTAACCAAGAATGGCTAGAGAACAAATGCAGCGCTGTACAAACATCTACGACTAGACGAACAAAATCTGCCACCTATAGTAGAATTAAAGAAACCTTTCGAGGAAAAATAAGCATTTTGTAAATATCAAGAGTTCAGATAGCAAACCAGTACTAAACAAACTAAGCAAAGAAGGGAGAGTTGGAAGTTAGAAAGAATATGTAGAGGTTCTATTGTATTGAATACAATACAATAGAAACATAAAAGAAATCAGGCGAAGATAAGAGAGATGTGACACTGAGAGACGAATTTGACAGAGCACTGAACAAGGTTCCTGGAATAGACAACATTCAATCACAATTATTGATATCCCAGTGAGAGATAACCACGACGAAATAATTCCACTTGATGTGCAAGATATATGGTACAGGTGCAATACCCTCAGACTTTAGAAAGAATGCAATAGTTTGAAGTAAGAAGAAGACAGGTTGTGACAGTCGTAAATACTACTTATCCAAAACTTTAGTAAGTCATGGTTACAAAATATGACACGAAGCACTTACAGAAGAATGGAAGAACTTGTAGAAGCCGTCGTTGGAGATCAGTTTGCATTCTAAATTAATATGGGGAAAGGTGATGCAATACTGACTCTATAACTTACCCTAGAACATTAGTTAAAGAAAGGAAACCTGTATGTACAGTAATTGTAAATTTGGAGAAAGTATTTGCGATGTTGATTGGAATACATGCTTTGGAATTATGAAGAAACCAGGTAAGAAATACAGGGAATGGAGAGGTATTTACAATTTGTGCAGAAACCAGGCTGCAGTTAAGAGTCAAAGGACATGAAAGGGAAGCAGTAGTTCACAGGGTAGTGAGACAGGGTTGAGGCGTATCACCGATGCCATTTGGTTTATATATTAAGCAAGACTAAAGCAATTAAATATCAGTGTGGAGAGATTAAAACTTTACCGATGACATTGTAATTCTATTAGGGACGGCGAAAGTCTTGAAAGTGCATTTGAACGGAATGGACAGTGTCTTCAGAAGAGATTATAAGATGAATATCAATAAAAACAAAGCAATTGTAATGGAATGCATCCGTAATAAATAGGCGAATAATATTAAGAAACGAGGCACTAAAAGTAGAAGGTGAATTTTGCTATTTGTTCAAGAAATACCTGATAATGTCCGGTATGGAGAGAATATAATATGAAGGCAAGATTCACATTTCTGAAATAGTGGAATTTGTTGTATATAATATAAATTTAACTGTCAGAAAGTCTTTTCTGAAGATATTTGTCTTAAGTGTATCATTTTATGGAAGCGAAACTTGGACGATAAGTAGTTCACACAAGAAGTAACTACTAACTTTTGAAGTGTGATGCTATGAAAGAACGCTATAGTTTAGATGGGTAGACTGAATAAAAAATGAGGAAGTAATAAATCGAGTGCCGGCCGCGGTGGTCTCGCGGTTCTAGGCGCGCAGTCCAGGAACCGTGCGGCTACTACGGTCGCAGGTTCGAATCCTGCCTCGGGCATGGATGTGTGTGATGTCCTTAGGTTAGTTAGGTTTAAGTAGTTCTAAGTTCTAGGGGACTGATGACCACAGCAGTTGAGTCCCATAGTGCTCAGAGCCATTTGAACCATTTGAACCAATAAATCGAGTCCTGGGAAAAAGAAACTTATGACACAAAGTGACTTACAAAAGGGATCGGTTAATAGGACACATCCTGAGGCAACAAGAATCGTTTACTTTGATAATTGAAGGAAATATGGCGGTAAAAGTTTTGGTGGCACATCAAGGCTTGACTACAGTAATCACATTCCATATCCCGTAATTATGAAATAAAGAGAAGACAAAACATTAAATGATCAAATCACTTTCAAATACATATTGGCTTAGAACTGTATATCGCCACTTCGGATTAAAGGCTAGAGCTCTGCGCTCTTAAGGAATTAGCTTCTGGAGTAACGCAGCCACTGTACTCTGATCAGCCATAACGTTGTGACCAACTACCTAACAGCCGGCATGTTCACGCTTGGTACGATGCTTTGATGCGTGGAAGCAATGAGGCCTTGCTAAATCGCTCGAGGGATTTGGCACAACATCTGCGCACCTACGTCACATAATTCCAGTAAATTCCAAGTGGTGGGCAATGAGCTCTGACGCCACGTTCAATCACATCTCAGATGTGCTCGATCTGGTTCAGACCTGGTGAGTTGGTGGGCAAGCACTTCAATTACAAATCGCCACTGTGTTCCTCCAACCACTCTATTACACTTCTGGTCTTGTGGCATATCGCATTATCTTGTTGAAAAATGCCACTGCCGTCGTGAAAAATGATCGTCATGCAGGGGTGTACATGATCTGCAACCAGTGTACGATACTGCTTTGCCGTCATGGTACCTTGTAAAAGCTCCACTGGAACAACGGATGCTCTCTTACCTTTTAACCAGAGCATAATGGGGCCGCCCCTAGATCTTCGTTTCGTATTACAGGCGACGAAGAGCTGTCCCGCTGGAAGACGACGGATTCGCGCCCTTCCATAGGCATGATGAAGACATCATCATAATTCATCAGACCATTCAACTCTCTGCTTCTGCGTCAACGTCCAGTTCCGTTGTTGCTGATGTCGTGGATGTGGTGTTAACATTGGAACATACATGGGTCACGGCTGCGGAGGAGCATCGTTAGGAGTTTTCGGTGCATTGTATATTAAGACACTCCTTTACTTTGTCCAGCATTAAAGTCTGATGTTAGTTCCACCAAAGTTCACTGCCTGTCCTGTTTTGCTGGTATGCACAGCCTACGACGTCCGGCAAATGTAATGAGCGGTGGTCGCCCAACCCATCGATATCTGGACGTTGTTTCACCTTGGTTTCGCCACGTGTTGAAGACACCTGAGCACTCTTCGAATGCCGGACAAGTCGTGAGAAATGCTCGTGTGGAGCATCCGGGCCATCACAATCTGCTCTCGGTCAAACGCCGATAGATCGTGTGCCTTCCCCATTCTGTAATAGGACAGAACGCTCAGTGATACTACAGGCACCGTGCGTGTATCTGATTAGCAGTCATTTCTCGCCAGGTGTCACTCCTGTCGCCTAGGCAGTATATCTAAATAGTATGTCGGTGGTCATAATGTTCTGGTTGATCAGTGTAGATGTACACATAGTAAAATGAAAGAAACTTCTTTTTCGTTGAATAAATGCAGCCGCGTGGGATTAGCCGAGCGGTGTTGGGCGCTGCAGTCATGGACTGTGCGGCTGATTTGGCGGAGGTTCGAGTCCTCCCTCGGGCATGGATGTGTGTGTTTGTCCTTAGGATAATTTAGGTTAAGTAGTGTGTAAGCTTAGGGATTGATGACCTTAGCAGTTGAATCCCATAAGATTTCAAACACATCTGAACATTTTTTTGAATAAATGTACTTGTTGTAAAACTTCCTGACAGATTAAAACTGTGTGCCGGACCGAGACTCGAACTCGGGTTGGTAGAGCACTTGCCCGCGAAAGGCAAAGGTCCCAAGTTGGAGTCTCGGTCCGGCACACAGTTTTAATCTGCCAGGAAGTTTCATATAGGGGCACACTCCGCTGCAGAGAGAAAATCTCATTCTGGAAACATCCCCGAGGCTGTGGCTAAGCCATGTCTCTGCAATATCCTTTCTTTCAGGAGTGCTAGTTCTGCATGGTTCGCAGGAGAGCTTCTGTAAAGTTTGGAACGTAGAACTACAGCTGTGAGGACGGCGCGTAAGTCATGCTTGGGTAGCTCAATTGGTAGAGCACTTGTCCACGAAAGGCAAAGGTCCCGAGCTCGAATCCCGGTCCGGCAGACAGTTTTAATCTGCCAGGAAGTTTCATATCAGCGCACACTCCGCTGCAGAGTGAAAATCTCATTCTGGAATGTACTTGTTGCTTAGACTTTTCCAAGCATTTTAGAACTTCCACAGACACGTATCAGTGTGGTTACGCATTAATTGCGGCCTTGCTTAGCAAAAAAAAAAAAAATAGATTTAAGAATATTTTCTACTTATATAACTATAAAACAAGGCACGAGACTCTTTCGAAGTAAAAATTTTCCTCTTGTCGTGTTTTTCATGTAAGAGTGCCAACTGGACCTAGCAAGTGCCGACAGATATAAAACAAGGAATACGATTTCCGTATTTACAATCATATAGGAAGTACCACTAAATAAAAACATAACTTACTTCCTCCAACTTTTATAAATACGTTAGAGCTCCTGCAGGTGGTAATAGGAGTAGGCCATTGCAGTTTTATAAGTCGTTGTAACAATACCTCCGTTAACTTGATAGTAATACGAGACATCGATATTACAATGTTGCATTTAAAGTGGTAACAATTCCCAGAGCGTGAAGTACAGGCACAGGTATTTCAGATAACACGACGTGAATACTCCAAAACATCCCTATAACAAGAGAACCGTTGTTGCACGAAGACGCTGAGTCATTACGCCCAGCCATTATCAGAGAACTGTATTTATAGCAGCGAAACAGAACGCAGTCAAGTGATCTGCTTCTGTTCTCATTAGTTATTGTTCATAAGGTACTCTTAGATTAAGTTCATACATTATTTTACCAAATAAAGCGATTCATTTAAACTAACAATCGACTTTTTGAGAAAAGATTAGTTGTGGAGAGTTAATCAAATTTGACTGTACAGCCAATAAATTTTTCAAGATGAAGTATTGCTGTTGTAATCCCGTCAGTCTACCAGCTTTCTAAGTAAAGATAAATATAAGGTTGGTTTAGGGTCTACATTCATCCACGCTGAATATGTATACACATGATATTTCCACATCTCAATCATGGAAGTTTAAATTATCCACATCTACGACCGTGGAATTTTATCAGTAATTGTAGTACTTCGTCATCACAGTGAAGGAATGTGCACACGACGTACTGAGACGTGGTCGAGGTGGTTTTCATGTTCACTGACTGACAACAAACGTCCCACGTCACTTGCGCACCCCTACATGTTATGGTAAATCCGCTGTAGAAAAATTAGCCTCTCTTTCCCTGCGTCCCATGTGTTCCAGCGTATTTTGTGCTCTTACGTTATGTGTTCACGCGTTCAGGAATACGTTCTTTCCGATATTTGTATCAGCGAAGAAAACTGATCCAAATTATGTTGTTTAAGGAAGAGGCAAAACAGATTGTCGTCCAGATCTCCGTGTCCTGACATTCTGCCAGCTTACACATCCACAGAAGTGGTCGCGTTATTATTTATTGAGTATTGACTTCTGAAGCACCTCGTACTGTTCGCAAATGGCAAAAGAATTTTGACAAGACGCCTGCCATTTAATGAGAACCTTAGGCGAGAATTTACCTGTCGAATTGTGTGTTAACAGCTACAATATTCTCCAGTAACTACAGCCTACACATTTCCGTCTAAATTTCTCAAGTAGCTCTGAGCACTATGGGACTTAACTGCTGAGGTCATCAGTCCCCTAGAACTTAGAACTACTTAAACCTAACCAACTTAAGGACATGACACACATCCATGCCCGAGGCAGGATTCGAACCTGAGACCGCAGCGGTCACGCGGTTCCAGACTGTAGCGCCTAGAACCGCTCGGCCACTCCAGCCGGCTATTTCCGTCTAGAGGAGATATGCACTCAAAGACGGAAACCCTTCTACATCGGGGTTAAAGCGACACATACAACGTTCCGGGCTGTACACGCACAAAACGTAATTCGCCATCTGTGCGGTCTCGCTCTTGCATCTCTCGCCCTAACGCCGAAGCGACCCAATCCTGTGCGCAGGGTTGTGGAAGTATTCCCACCGGTCTCTGCCAGACCCTTCCTTACCTTTCCCGCCTCAGGACCAGAATCCATAGCCCATTACTGATGGCAGACTATGTCATCTTTCTCATACGCGCACCGACTGTTGTGTTCTAAGCCCCAGATGGAGGTCACCCACGATTTAGAACAGCTATTTCTCACACTGACGAAGAACCAGTTCTTCATTCATGTCAGCATCCTCCCGATTACTTCTACTGCATCTTTATGAACAGGCAGGTATAGAACAAAAGTAAAACAAACGTAAAATTCCCATCGTGACATAATGATAACAACCTGGATTTTTGTTTAGTTTCAGAGAATCAGACGACCACATGAAATTATCAAACCCCGTTTGTGACAGTAACAAGGAATATGCTGTTTTTGCTTCGACCATTTGTCATAGGGAGTGGGATTTTACCGAGGTCCCTGGTAGCCAGAGTGCCTCACAAAACCGAAATTCTTTGTGAGGGATGACAGACGTGCGCCGTTTGACAGATAACTCGGCGTTATTAAGAGCCCCGACACAGGTGGGCACAGCGCCCAAGGAGGTGGCGCGTGCAGTCGTGTAGTCGGCTAGCAGGCGACACTTCAACCCCTGCTACTGCGGAATGTGGCGCCAGCCAAGTAAGTAGGCAGTCATAAGGGCAGCGAGGGCTACTGCGAATGGTTTCACCCGGGCGCATAGGTGATGCTGGCCCGAGCGTGTTGTGAGGGCGCCGCCATATCATAAACGAAGAAACATTTTATTTCACAGCTGGTGCATAAATAAAATACATATTACTGATACAGAGTAGTCAATGCCAACACGTAAAATACGGAAACTTTGTGAGGAACTTCGGCTAAACACCCACTATGTAGATATTACAGTACTTTAGACAGTGACGGGGAAGAATATAAATGTACCTATTGACTTTAAAAGTGAGTAGCTTAGACGAACTTAAACGACAAATTGTTTACATATAGTCTCTGTACAGCACTTCGGGAAACAGCATAATAGTTTCTATTAGCGCTGTACATTTTGAAACACAGAATGTTCACTCTGCATTTTGAAAAGCAACTTTAGTGCATAACAAATGGCGTAACGTAAGTATAACGGCAGTAGTAGATAACATACTGAGAAAATTATCTGTAGAAGTTTGATTCTTAATATGTTTAGTATAGATAATTGTAAATAATAGTAATATTGACTATTGACTGTCATTCTCAATAAGATAAAAAGAGTCAAAAACCAAGGACTTCAGGAAGTAAATAATGCCAGCATGGAAAATTCGGTGAAATTCATGTCCTAATTCATGTATAATGCTTGTGGTAGTGATACGTTTAATGTAATTTTTTATCGTACAACTAGCGAAATACGATACAGTTGACGTTTCGATAAACAGAACGTGAAACTGGTATTTTTAACAGCACAAATAAATCAGCAAAGAAGCGCCAGTCATGTGTACCCTTTATAGTTACATGTACAGTACGTGTAATTTCATCGGTTTTGGATCGACATATCGAGGCTATGTAAGGGCAACGGCCACCATAGCTTGGAGATCAGCAATGAAAGACTCGTATTATATGCTGATGATACGGCTTATTGGTGCCACGCAACAACAGCATAAAGCGTAGAGACACTATCTTCAGAATATATAAGAAATGTGGAACCGTTTCTAGTAAAGTCGAGGTTCAAACCAAGAGCCGATAAAAGTCGACACATAATTTTTCATAACAAAACCCTGGCCCGCCTGAATGGTTGCTTGAAATAATTTGTTAATTTTCTTTTGCAGCTGATGTTAAAAGATGATTTGACTATGGTTGTCTGATTTTCATGAAAATACCAACTCAATCTGATAATTTAAAAAATGGTCAGCGAGACGGAATGCCGTCCTAAGGGGCCCGGGTTCGATTCCCGGCTGGGTCGGGGATTTTCTCCGCTCAGGGACTGGTTGTTGTGCTGTCTTCATCATCATTTCATCCCCATCCGGCGCGCAGGTCGCCCAATGTAGCGTCGAATGTAGTGAGACCTGCAACAAGGCGGCCGAACCTGCCCCGTAAGGGGTCTCCCGGCCAATGACGCCAAACGCTCATTTCCATTTCATTACAAAAACCTGACTCAGTACCAGCCACAACGATCGTCCGGTCTGTACACACATGTCGCTGGGTCATTCTCAGCCCTTAGGCATCACGGGATGTGAATAGCGAGGCGCGTGTGGTCAGAGCACCAGTCTACGTGCTTCGCTACAAAATTTATACAGCAAACTTAAACCATACACAATGCTATAGCGATTCTCCTGGCTCTAGTGACCGATGCCGCTACTTTTCAATCAAGTAGCTCCTCAGTGGGCGTGGCAAGGGTTGAGTGCAGCCCGCTTGCCAACAGCATTCGGCAGACCCAGACGGTGACCCAGCCAAGTCCTCGCCAAGCCCGACAGCGCTTAACTCTCTTGATCTAACGGGAACTGGAGTTACAACTACGACAAGGCCGATGGCCTATACCAACCGTAGGGCACAGGAAATCTGCGCGTTTCCTTATGGGGGAAACAAGTAGCATCAACCAAAACTGCTAAATACCTTGAAAAAACCTTCGACTGTACTCTGACTCTCAGACCGGCAATCATGGAGCTAATACTAAAGGCTCGGAATCTCAGCCAAATTCCATGGCGGTAATAAACGCACATTTATCTATACCCACTGCCGCTTCATCAGACCAGTATTAGAATACGCCGACGTGTTTCGATGACGTGTACCCCTCACACACATCAAGATCTTCACCACTGGAATAAAAATGTTAAACATAGCTGTTAATACCAGGTCTAGCACCAGTAGGAGAGACCTGTATCAACTAGCACGCATTGAGCCACGACAGCAAAGAATAACAATATTGTCAGCCAATTTTGGGAGATCAGGATTAGCTTCAAAAACTAAAACAACAGAACTGTTCAAACAACCACCGATATGATTTTCCAAGAGATTAATATCCCTACCTACCCATTGCCATAGCAAGAACAATACGAACAACGTATCCCGGATCTTAAAACTATGATGGAATAATAGATGAAAAGGACATCTTGCAACTTAGGTGCGTCAATACCGACTGAGGTTTTTTAAGGTAGGTTTACCCCTCAGTTGTAACGTATATACTAGGGTTTTTAATGTTCCTCCCCATGGAAGATAAATTAAAAAATCAAACAATAAGTTGAAATAGAACATCAACTAAATATATATTTTGATAAATATAGACAGTCGTGACAGCAGAGCGCATAATCTCTGGCTGAAAACGAACCCATCGACTGCTGTAAAATAAACCCGCCATCTCTTTTAGGGATGGAACAAGAATTTAAAGAAAGTTTATTTTGAGAGATCGGCGACTATGGCCGAGCACAGTATAGCAGCGTCTCAGTCACGACTGAAGTGCTTAATTCTTTTTCCTGGGCCTAGTTTAGGGACCTGCAGGAGTCCCGCAAGAGTTCGGAGGCGTAGAGAAGTTTCCGACAGCCACGCTAGTGGACTTATAACACTATCATATTTCACTCTTTTCGCTAACAAACGAACATTTATTCATGTCACCGTCTAACAATAGCACCACTTGCAAAATAGGTTAGAAATCAGATTAATAATGTTGCTCACGCAGCATATGTTCGCCTTATCGGGCCACAACAAAGTTATTGACTGTGGATGGTATCGTCACAATGGAAATAATGAAGTCACTGTAAAAAAGTCATTAATTTTGGCACTTGAATGGATTCCCACGTACATTTCGTCAAAGTTGTTACGGCTCATCTTGTTGATTTTAGGGTGATTCCACTTTGACTGCTAGAAGGTCCAGATCTGTATTTTAGCAATATTTGAATACCTAACAAATGCGTTTTTCAGCAAATTCTTAATGATCAAATAATCCCAGATCAGAACAATCGTATGGTAGAAATAATTTTTGACTTGGTCTTCACGATCCACATTTTATTAAACTTCTTGTAAATTCACATATACTTCTTCTTAACTGTCATATCATCAAGAAATCAGTTTTGTACCTATCTTCACACATTTAATTTCCACTTTAACCAAACACAAGACTTGACTGTTCTTTTACAAAGCAGAGTAACAACATAACTTCTGGAAAGTGAAAGAAAGACTGCTCTTTGCACATTCGCGCCAAAACAGTTACAAGTAAGTTAAAGATTATGACAGACTCACAGAAATGAATACACACAAGAACGATATCATTGTAATATGTCGATACATCGGAGTACCTACACATTAATAAAACAAATGTGAACATTGTCACAGAAATATGTCTGTTACTTCGCAGAAAAGTAGTACGATATTACTGGTATCGAGAACTGGGGTTGTAGTGCCGTAATGGTCACTTAAATAAAGAACCATTACAATGGGAAAGGCACATATAACACTAACATACCGCGAAACACACCAATGTTACCCTCTGAGGGGTTTAGAAGATTGACTGCGCGTGTGTCTAATGGGCAAAGGTATCGGACTATAATTTTAAATTTGGTAAAATCATAAATGAATGAAAAAGAAAATGTACGGTCAGCAGCCCAAGAAGGCATTTAATTTGGAAGTATATATTAGAGAAAATTGTTAATTGCTTTAGAGATACAAACTGTTGTTGTTCTCACGTTGTTAAAGAAGCGTTGAATAAACATTTCATTGCTAAGCTGTACCAATTTTGTGTGCATTTATTCATTCCACCAACCGCAATCCTGCCTGCAGTTTGACAAAGTTAAATGTACTTTACAGTACAATAAGAGGGTAATGCGAAGGGTGTGTGTGTGTGTGTGTGTGTGTGTGTGGCCGTGTCTTAAACACATCCGACGCAAACGAACTCTATAAACCGATCACACACTTGGTTAGCACCTACGACATGCAGACAGTGGGAGGAAGGCATTTAATACCTCGGAGCTGCTAAAAACTCTGAATGTGGGTTACATTCAGAAGCCCAAAAAATTTATCAGCCCTCCGTAGCTAATTAAAAGCTGGTAGTAATCTCTATAATTACAGTTCGGAATCCGGTAAAAGTGATTAAACATCGTAGAGATTACTGCTGAGCCTTTGATTTAAATATTGACTATTAGATTTGCGAATGCTATGAAAAGAGTATTTCATGATGTATGGGAATGTATCTTTTCATCTTTCCGAGAGTCTTTCAATGATACACACTTCACATCATTCAACAGATCAGAGGAGCTATATCCTCAATGGTGCAGGCCGCAGCGTCGCAATGAACTTACATTGTGAAACATGTCTTTACGTATGTCCTCGTGCGACTGTGTCCGTGCTGTTGTACGCAGTCTATCACAGCAAACAAGGCCACATAACTGACTTTCGTTTCAGTGAGCGAGAGTGACTGCATGACCTCTCCCATACCGAAAATCTGAGCCTAGAGTTAATGTGGGCCTTTCACACAGTTATCATATAAATATTTCCTTCATAATCTACAAAAGGATATATAATTTTTAGCTGATACGGGTGTTGTGGCCACTTTGAGCTGACTAAAGATATATCCGCTATTAGGAGACCCATCTCTACTGTCTACGACAGGGAAAATATTACTGTACAAAGTAAAGAGTATTTACGAGTGCATATCCGTGTTGCATATGCTGGTGCGAAAACTGGTTCGCTTTTGCGCGATATTTTGTCTGACAATATAAACTGAGTCACTATGTCACCATAAAGGGCCAGATGATGGCATATTCGTCCTGTCGATATATCGGCTGTCGTCGTATCAATGTGTCTACTGTCACCGTATTGATATATCGGCTGTCGTCTATCGTCTCCTCTAGCAAGGATGGATAAAGTGAAATTTTCATATTACAGTGATGTTTGGATGCTGAAGAGTTACTATAGGGGCAACATTCAAACAACAGAAATAATGTTTCACGGGAGATTCAAAAGCTGCAGCTGACTGGATGACATTCACAATGAAGATATAAGAAGAAGGTATCTCAAGAGTACAGCGAAAATTGGCTCATCATCATCATCATCAGTGTTCTGCCTAAAGGCACTCCCTTCTCAATGAATGTCCCAACCAGTTCTTTTCCTTTCTCTTACAACCTTCAGCAGACATCTTCTCTCACCAACCCTTTCCAATAGTCTTTCATTACTCACTCTTTCCATCCAGCTTATTATTTCCATTCTCCTCAACATCCACATCTCAAATGCTTCTAACCTTTTTTCATCCTCTTGTCTCAGAGTCCATGTTTATGCCCCATATAGTGCCATGCTCCAGACAAAACATTTGGAAAGCCTTTTCCTTAGTCCTTTATCTAATTTGCCACGTAAGAGTCTCCTCTTTCTGTTGAATGCCTCCTTCGCTATGGCAATTCGAGTTTTCACCTACTGGTGGCATCTCAAGTCTTCAGTTATTGTGCTTCCGAGATATTTAAATTCACTTACTTGGCTAATGGTAGATTGGCCTATTTTAATATTGGACGGTCTGCGTCTTGTACTGATGACCATACTCTTTGTTTTTGCTGTGTTTGTTTGCGTCCCATATTCCACACAAGCTTCATTCAAATCTTTGAGCATGTTATTCACTGTCCGATCACTTTCTGCCACTAATGCCATGTCATCAGCAAATATTATACATTCTATTCCCTTTCCACCAATACATATTCCTCTTTTCCCATCTAAACGTTTCGCAATAATCTCTTGAAGGTATACGTTAAACAACAGTGGGGAAAGGCAACAACCTTGTCTAACACCTCGTCCAGTGCTGCTTCCTTCTAACTTTTCATTTCCAATCCTTATCCTTACTTTCTGGTGTAAATATAGATTCTGTATCAATCGTCTCTCTTTCCAATCTACTCCTTTCCTCTTCAAGATATCAATCAGCTTGTTCCACTGAACTCTGTCAAAAGCCTTTTCTAAATCTATAAAAAAGTAAAGATTTCGCTATCCTTTTCCATATATCTTTCCCCTATAGTTCTTAGCAGGCCCATAGCATCTCTAGTTCCTTTTCCTCTTCTATACCCGAACTGCTCCTCTGCAATCCCTTTATCGAGATTGCCATAAACATTCTATTCAACACTGTCAGCAAGACTTTAGCTGCATGAGAAATTAGACTGATGGTCCGGTACTCTTCACATTTTTTTGTATTTCTCTTTTTCTCTATTGGTATCATAACTGTTGCAGCGAAGTTCTCAGGCCATTCCCCTTTGTCATATATCTCGTTACAGAGGTAGACTATGTCTTTTCTTGCCTTGTTTCCCAGACTCTTCAACAGTTCTGCTGGCAAATCATCTATTCCACATGCCTTCCTATTCTTCATCTCCTTCAGTGCCTTTTCTACTTCTGCTTCCAAGATGGTAAATTCCTTTCCATCTTCCGGCACATATTGCTCCTCTTCAACCTTAATTTCGCTTTGCATTTCATCCCCCTTATACAGACATTCAATATATTCTTGCCATCTGTTCAAAGCCTACTGTGGTTCTTCTGCTAGAGTACCATCCGCTCTTTCTATTTCCATGTTATTCCTCTTTCTTTTACGTTCAAAAGCTATCTCACTAGCCAGTCTATACATCATTTCATACTTTCCCTCTCTCTCCATTTTCTCTATTTCGTCGCATTTCTGTTTCATCCATTTTTCTCTTGCTTCTTCAGTTTCTCTTCTTAATGCATTATTCAGGTTCCTGTACCTCTTTTTGCCTTTTTCAGTTTCTACACTTTTCCACTTTCTGCGTTCTTCCATATTTTTCAACATGTCTTCTGTTATCCATTATTTCCTGGTGCTTTGGGATACTCTAATTCCTAGCACTTCTTTGGCAGAGTCCATGAGTCCTTCCCTCATTTTTATCCACTTGTCATTAACACTTTCATCAACACTACCTCTTTGCCATTTTCCCATAAATCTGTTCTCCAAATCTGATGCCTTTCCTACCTCTTTGAGTCTTTCTGTGTTTAGTCTTTCCTTTGCTTTACCTCTCCAGACTTTTTTCAACTTCACTTGTATTTCTCCCATCACTAGGTTGTGGTCTGAATTTATATCCGCTCATGGATAAGCTTTAGCATTCTTCAACCAGTTCCTAAACCTTTTTTGTATCAGGATGTAGTCCAGCTGATATCTTTCCCTATTCAACTTTGATATCCATGTGTAACGTCTCCTTTTGTAGTGTTCAAATAATGTGTTACCCACTGCTAATGAATTTTCTTTACAGAAACTAATTAGCCGTTCACCTCTCTCATTTCTTATTCCTAATACAAATTTTCCTACTGTATCTTCATCTCAATCTTCACGCACCACTGCATTCCAGTCCCCCATGATGATAATGCAGGAATTTCTATTTTCTTTCTCGATGAGTTCTTGTATTTTCTTATAATATTCTTCCACTTTCTCATCTCTGTGCTGGCTGGTTGGCATATATACCTGTATTAATACCATATCTTCTGAACTACCCTTCAGTCGTATCATCATCAGTCTTCCATCAATATATTGTACCTTCATTACCTTATTTTTCAACTTTTGCCCTATCAATATTCCTACTCCGTTTTCACCACTCTTGATTTCCCCTGAGTAAAAGAGTTTATAATCTCCACTTTCTATCTCCCCATTCTCTCTCCATCTCATTTCACACAGACCGAGGGCATCTAATCTGTTCCTTTTCATCTCCTGTTTTGCATTCTCTAGCTTTCTTGCTTGCAGAAGTGTCCTCACATTCCATGTTCTAATCCTTATCTTCCCTCCCTTCACTGTCCCTTTGTTCCTTTCAAATATGTCTACTGTCAATGTGTTCCCCTGCCGAATATCCGAATGGGGGGAAGTATTAACTCCGGAATCTTTCACATGGAGTGACATACCATGTACTGCTTGGGTTCAGTGTGGTAAATAACAGTATAGCCTTTTCTTGCGTAGTAGTTTCTTACCAAAACCAGGAACTAAGTACTGGTATTAAAAAAGGGTTTAAGGAAATGATGTAGTGCTCTGCCTCGGATGTAGACTTTTGCCCTTACTAGGCACTTTATACCTCGAAGAAACAGTGACTGAAATAAGAGAAATTTTGATGAATGGGATTTAAAATCACGGTGAGAAGACATCAGTGATAACAATCGATAATGACATTATTTCCCTCCATGTAAGCGAGGAAAGTTGCAGAGCCTCTTACAATGAATGAATAGTCTAATTGGCACACAATGCTTATTGAGTGTAAACAGAAGAAAGACGAAAGTAGCAGAAATGAGATTAACGCTAAATTTAAAATCAGAATTGGGTACGACGTGGTAGACGAAGTGAAGGGGATCATTATCTTTCAATGATGGCGGACGATGCAAGGAAAACGTATACAACAGATCAGCACAAGACAAACAAGCGTTCCTAGCGAGAAGGACTCAACAAGTATCGAACATTGACCTTAATTTAAAGAAGAAATTTCTGAAAATGTATATTTGGAGTACGGCGTTGTATGTAAGTATAACATGGACTGTAGGGAATATTCGAAAAAGAAAATCGAAGCGTCTGAGACGTGGTGCCATAGAAGGATGTTGAAAAGTTGTTGGACTTATAAGATAAGAAATGAAGAGTTTCTCCACAGAATTATTTCGGAGAGCAACAAGTTAAAAACTTTTAGGAGAAGAAGTGACGGGATGATAGTATATGTGTTAAGACCTCGCGTATCTTTTATGTTAATTGAGGGAGCTTAGAGAGAAAAAGTTGCAGGCGATAACACGGACTGAAATATATCCAACAAATAACTGAGGACATCGGACGCAAGTCAAAATGTTCAAGTGTACGTGAATTCCTAAGGGACCAAACTGCTGAGGTCATTGGTCCCTAGACTTACACGCTACTTAAACGAACTTAAACAAATTCATGCAATGAACAACACACAACCCATGCCCGAGGGAAGACTCGAACCTCCGGCGGGAGGGGCCTCGCAATCAGTGACATGGCAAGTCCTCTTCCGAGATAAAGAGGTTGGAATAGGAGAGAAATACAGCAAACGAGCGAGAAGATGAAAATGTGAGAAAGAATTAAAAGTTCATCGTATTGTTGTATTTACAGCAGGAGTTTCGACCGACTAATTTTTCAGTAATCTGCACAGGCATCTCAGGTTCGAACACTGCCTCGGGCATGGATGTGGGTGATGTCCTTAGGTTAGTTAGATTTAAGTAGTTCTAAGTTCTAGGGGACTGATGACCTCAGCTGTTAAGTACCATAGTGCTCAGAGCCATTTGGACCATTTTTGCACAGGCATCTCCTTCAGCTACAGCTATTCTGACTCTGGTCAAATATATTTCCAATCTCAGCACGGCGTTACGTGTGAAAAGTATGGCCATTGGGTCTGGTGTACTTCAGGTTCTGTTTGCTAACACGGCTGGACCGTCAGTAGAAGTGGAGTTGCGTGGAATGCAGTAGGAAGTCGTGGGCTGTGCTCCGGTCCGTGGCCCCTGGAAGTTAGACCACCGGCAAAACTTTGTCCGCTCGGTATCCCTGAGCTCCGTAAAGGACTGGGACGGGACGCAGCGCCGTAGCTGCAGGCGAGTGGCCGTAAATTAACGCTGCGCCCGGCGCCGCCGAGGCTGCTGTGCGGGGGAAACGGCTGGCCGGCTCGCAGGTGAGGGCCGCGCGCTGCTCGCCGTAAGCCGCCGTCTGCGGGCGACACAATCGCTATTATAGAGCCCGAAATCTGTTTGCGTGCTCGGATAATGCTGTGCTGCCCCGGTGACGATCAATACGCGGCAGGCAGGCATGCAGGCGACTAGGAAGGCGGCGCCGCTATCTGCCGCAGACACTCTGCTGACACAGCGATAGCGGGCCAGAGCGCCTAATGCCGGCGCCCCGTCTGTTCGAGACGACGCTCCCTCCTCCCCTTCCCTCTCCCGACCTCCCCCTCTGAGAAGACACTCCGAGGACCGGGCTAGGCTGCGCAGCAGCGAGTCGAGCCGCGCCGTGCTTATCTCTGCCGGAATGTGCAACCTACAGGGCAGGGGTACTTGTTATCCGTCACTGCATAACGAACCTGGCTCTTCTCGTTGTCGTTCCATTTCTGTTATTCTCTCTTTCTCTCTCTCTCTCTCTCTCTCTCTCTCTCTCTGTCTCTCTCTCTATCTGCCACACGTACTGCCCACGGAGCGCCATAAGAGTCGGTCTTCACCGATTTTAACTGCAGTGAATGGTAATTTGTAGAGGAGTTTACGACAGTGTTCTATCAAGTTATTTCTCATGTTATTAGTTTTTAATTATTTCTTTATCCGTATTTTTAAGATCAGCATTCCATGTATTTGTACGAAGATGGAGAAACAAGTAACGGAAACAGTATACTTATAGGAATGATGTAAACCATATCTATACCGTTATCATTCATTTTTCTCTACAGTTGCAGTGCGTCTACTTTAAGTTCGCTGAGGTATCTAATGTTCTTCTAGATTCACAGTTGAATGTATGCTGCTTCATTTAATTGTCTATGAATTCCAACGGTGTAATCTCACCCACCACAATAATAACAAAAACTAATATAAAACGTGCTACCTACAACATTAACTCAGTGAATTCTAGAAAGACTTGGCTAATAATATCATCGTATCTCTTAGAGCCATCTGTTGAAAAATGTGCTGAACTGGAAGTACTTTTTTAATTATAAGCTGAAAAAGGAAATTTTAATATATGTCATTACAATACTGAAAATATATGTATATTGTATATTGCGCAACAGGGTTGAAGGATCACTTTTTCGAAATCTCTTCACTACAGCAAATTGCGACGCTGCTTCACTTAATTGCCTATGAACTCCAACGCTGTAATCTCACCCACCACAATAATAACAAAAACTAATATAAAACGTGCTACCTACAACATTAACTCAGTGAATTCTAGAAAGACATGCCTAATAATATCATCGTATCTCTTAGAGCCATCTTTTGGAAAATGTGCTGAACTGCAAGTAAGAAGTTTTGAATTTGGCTCAAGGTTGCGTTCAACCCTCCTTTATAACGGTGCAAAAGCGTGGCGCCCTTATTCGACGATTCTTCACACAGCAACGTGTCGACAGATACGAAAATATTCCACAGCAAAGACGTTCATGTGACGTGCAAGGTTGGTTAATGATGTCACATTGGTACCAAATTTCACCACAATGCTCCAGTGTCACCGCTGACGTGTCAAACGTTCAGAAGGTTGTCATGTCTTCTCTTACTCATATTTCATACCTTTTTTGGACGCCTTTGTTTATGGAGGCCACAGACAGGACGCCCAGCGTTGAAATCACGCTGTTTGCTTGCGAGTGATCGAGAAGAACATTACAGACACAAAGCCGCTCAGAATAGGCACTAAAAGACCTCATAAATAATTTCAATCGTACCACCCCTTTTCGTGGACCTTGAGTCCCACGCATTTCGCGGTCTAACACGACAGTTCGAATTCCGATGAGCCACAGGAATGGTTCTTAACAACGTTTCAACAACTTTCCACATTGCTGACACCGTCGGTTATCTCAACCCTTCTCTAAGCAAACAGTGGGGCTGCTTTCCCATCGAACTTGATCGCAGCCATTTATAGTGCAGCACGATCGCAATTTTTGTTCTCCTGTACATATTGTAACCACTAAAGACATTCCAAAACCAGCAGACGAAATTAGAAAGTGATCCGAAGCAGTTAAGGGTACTTATGCCTTTTCAGCGCTCCTATTGTATGACTTGGTTCAAGTGGCTCTGAGCACTGTGGGACTCAACTTCTGAGGTCATCAGTCCACTAGAGGTTAGAACTACTTAAACCTAACTGACCTAAGGACATCACAAACATCGACGCCAACAGCAGGATTCGACCCCGCGACCGTAGAGGTCGTGCGGTTCCACACTGTAGCGCCCAGAACCGCTTGGCCTCTCCGGCCGTCTATATTGTGTCTTCTCTGGTCACGGGGCGGGGAGTGACGGAGCGAGATTGACACATGCGTAAATGAAACTGGCAAGGGGTGCCTCTGAAATCACCCAGTTCTCCCAATCCTTCTGTGCTATCTGTCAACCCGTGTTGAAAATTTTAAAAATATACCTGCATATACAGAACCCCTTCCGACATTCGCCAATCCTCGATGGCCTACTTCAAATAAAAAGGCAGGAGTTTAGCAGCGAAATACCAGCACCGTTGTCTGTCTGCAAGTGCCTTTGACTCTCCTCACTGGTCCTGTCACTCCTGGTACATTCTTAGGTGCTGAACAAAGGCGGGTGGGCGGCACCAAGGGTCTTTGAAGAATTCTTTGCCTTTTTATTCACACTTGTGTTAATGTCTCACCCCTCCTTGATCACGATGCAGGAGGATACGAAATAGAAAGGATGAAAAAGCATAACTACCCTTTGCTGCTTCAGATCATGTCCAAATTTCGTCGAATGGTGTTGAACAGTCTTTAGTGGTTCCATCCATTACACGAGAGGAAAAATTGCGATTCTGCTGCACTCCAAAGGCGTGAGGCCCAGCTCAATTTGGATGCAAACCCTTGCTATCCTTGGTTTGAAACATCTTTCTGTTGGTCGCAGCACTTCGAACTGTCTTCTTCATGGGCGAAATGTGTGGGAATCAAAGCCTCAGGGAAAGGAGTGATTTCACTGACGTCCTTTATACCACCACTTGGGGCTTTTTTTGTGTCGATTCTGAGTGGTGTCTGGAATGTTTTCCTCAGTAACTCATAAGAAATGCGTGAACTTTCAATGCTGTGCGTCACCGTTTTAACCTCCATCGCAGAGGCGTCAAAATAACACGAGAAATGTGAGGGAAATGTGACGTCGTTTTCATTGTGCGTTATGTCTGCTGTGGCGTTGGGCAGAACTGTGGTGAAGTTTGGTGCAAATGTGACATCATTAACCTATCTTACCCGACGTGAACTTCTGAGCTGTGGCATTTTTTTCCTCATATGTTGACACGTTGCTGTCTGTAGCGTCGTCCAATCCGAGATTATTATCGCAGGGCTCCACAATATTGCACCATTACAGAGGAAAGCCTTTGAGCCGAATTTGAAACTTACGCAACACAATAGGTGGGATCCTTTAATTCTGTTGCGCAGTGTAATTAAATGTAAGGTTGTTTTAGTATAATCTGCAATATAACTGATTTAATTTTAGCAATGAAAAGCTACAGGAAACACAGTATAGGTATAGTATCCGAGATTAGACGTGGCTATTATGTGATAATCTTAGGAAACTTTAATTTAAGACTCGAAAATAAAGGGTGAAAGCAAGAATATGGAATACTGTGAAATACTGAAAAAAGTTAAACAACTGTCAAAGAGAAGAAATATGTAACAGGAACGAACATCTTGACCAATACTAGCAATACCTTAAAATCATTGAAAAAACCAAAGAAACCGGCAAGGAAGGTACAGGAAAAGAAAGATCAACGAAACATAGAAAACGTACAGAAGAATGAAGAAATGACAAGAAAGGGACAAGTTGTGTTACAACCCCTAAATGAGTAAACATTACTGAATTCAGATGATAGAGACAACAGTTTGGAGTAATATTTTGAAGAAATTTAAAAGAAGGTAAAGAAACGCCCGTAGAAGAACTGATAGCAGAGGATGTAGCTCATCTAAATATGAAAATGAAATTTGAAACAGCACTAAAAGAGCTCAGATCAAATTATGCTGCATGTTTAGACGTCATGCTAGTTGATTAGGGAAATTAAAGAGGAAGTTTTCGAAACTGCAGACTCTTACTATGATTACTAATTTTGTAGAATGTAGGGCAATACTTATTTATAACAAGAAAGTTACAACAAGTATCTGGAAATATACTCAACCGCTTTGCTTCAAATTTTTGCATAGTACTCTAATAAGCATTCAGACAGACATAGGCTACATATTTTTTTTTATCAAACATCATTGTACAGCTTTTCTGTTAAAATCGACTGTGGGAAAGAAAATGCAGTGCAGTGTTCTACTGTAAAAATTGCGATTTTGTTTTCTTTCTCGCACTCTGTTGAACTACAACAGCAGGGCACTTAAACCGTTAGAGAAATAGGTTCCCCCATACATATGTTTACGCATTATACATTTTTTAAACAAAAAATTGTAGAGACAACAATGTTTTCTTCCTTAAAGACGGTTTTCAAAGAAAACGGGAAAGTTGTTTTATGGCTTAGCGACTTATGATTAAAAGACTACTGCAGAATAAGAATTTTTAATAACAATAAACAAGACACAAATTCAGAAATAATGGAAAGACGAGAAGGAGAACATGGTGAGATGAGGGAGGAGGGGATAGACAGAGAGAGGTGGGAGGAGACGAAGGACAGAGAGGGGAGGGAGGAGGATAAGTCGGTCAAAGAGAGTGGGAGGAGAGGATGAAAAAGAGGGAGGTTGACAAGGAGAATAGGACCTACACTATGCATATCCGAGCACCATCAAATACATATGTTTTTCATATTAGGTGCATTGTGCTGTCACCTACTGCCAGGCACTCCATATCAGCGACCTCAGTAGTCGTTAGACATCCTGAGAGAGCAGAATGGGGCGCTCCGCGGAACTCACGGACTTTGAACGCGATCAGGTGATTGGGTGTCACTTGCCTCATACGCCTGTACGCGAGATTTCCTCACTCCTAAATATCCCTAGATCCACTGTTTCAGTTGTGATAGTGAAGTGGAAACGTGAAGAGACACGTGCAGCACAAAAGCGACCTCGTCTGTTGATTGACAGAGACCGCCGACTGTTGAAGAGGGTCGTAATATGTAATAGGCAGACATCTATTCAGACCATCACACAGGAATTTCAAACTACATCAGGATGCACTGAAAGTACTATGACAGTTAGGCGAGATGTGAGAAAACTTGGATTTCATGGTCGAGCAGCTGCTCATAAGCCACACATCACGTCGAAAATGTCAAATGACGCCTCGCTTGGTGTAAGGAGAGTAAACATTGGACGATTGGACAGTGGAAAAACGTTGTGTGGAGTGACGAATCACGGTACATATTGTGGCTATCCGATGGCAGGGTGTGGGTATGGCGAATGCCTGGTGAACGTCATCTGCCTGCGTATGTAGTGGCAACAGTAAAATTCGGAGGCGGTGGTGTTACGTTGCGCTCGTGTTTTTCATGGAGGGGCCTTGCACCCCTTGTTGTTTTGCGTGGCACTATCACAGCACAGGCCTCCACTGATATTTTAAGCACCGTCTTGCTTCCCAATGTTGAAGAGCAATTCGTTGATGGCGATTGCATCTTTCAACACGATCAAGCACCTGTTCATAATACACGGCATGTAGCGGAGTGGTTACTCGACAATAACATCCCTGTAATGCACTGGCCTGCACAGACTCCTGACCTAAATCCTACAGAACACCTTTGGGATGTTTTGGATCGTCGAATTCGTGCCAATGACTCGTCGACCGACATCGAAACCTCTCCTCAGTGCAGCACTCCGTGAAGAACGGACTGCCATTCCCCAAGAAACCTTCCAGTACCTGACTGATCGTATGCCTGCGAGAGTGGAAGCTGTCACCAAGGCAAAGGGTGGCCCAGCACCATATTGAATACCTGCATTATCGATGGAGGGCGCCATGAACTTGTAAGACAGTTTCAGCCTTGTGTCCGGGTACCTTTGATCACATGGTGTATATCCAGTTCCCATACATATTTACTAACTGCGAAGCATTGGCGGGTTCGCTTGTGCGAAATATGTGGCGAATATATGATCTGTATTTTCAGCAATTGTGAATAAGTCTGCACTCAAATTGAAGTTAAGAAATTAGTATTGTGACAATTAGCAAATTAAAAAAGGGAAGAATACTTAAGATCAAAACTGAAAGAAATAAAATAGGAAAAGTTGATAAATTTTGTTGTTTACTCTCCTCAATTAACCAAGTAAACAGATGAATTGTGAACTTGGAAGACCTAATCGTACTTCCAGTGCAAGAACACAACCACTAGCGAACAAGTCTTTTGGCATATAAAGCAAACAAAAACAATTTGTGAAAGTCGTACACTGTTGAAAGCAGAGAGAAATTCCGGAAATGTGGCTTTAGAGGAGGATAGCAAGTACTATATGGTCAGAAAGAAACTCCAACAAAGATATTTTGAAAGCCATCAATGAGCGTTGGAATTTCGTAGTTTCAGTCCAAAAAAGGAAAACGATATTTTTTGGGCAACTTTTTAATCATTAAGTTTCTAACAGACGTATTGGAATCAAAAACTGGGAAAAACCAAGGATTACCCAAGAAAATCAATAGTAGAAAATCTACTGGAAGTAACAAAGTGTCAATTTTATCATGAAATGAAGAGGACAACACAAAATAGTTACAGCGAAGAATTGTAGTCTCTGGAAAATGGTGATGGCTATAGCTTTAAAAAATATCGTACTTGGTGGTTTCAGAAAGATATCTGGAAATCCACTAAGACTAGAATACTTATTTATATTGTATTTTTCCCTGCAGTATAACTAACTTAATTGCCACTAGAAAAGTCAGTTTGCCCACAAACAGCTTAGTTTTTTGCAATACATTTTACTACCACATATTTTGTCCCTTACTTCCATGTATTTCTTTACTTTTAGGATCAAGTGCTCTTTTCCTGCGCCCACCATTTACTTAATCGTGTCAGGTTTGTTTAGACTATTGCTCAATAACTCCAACCTTTCTCCTGGAGGTTACTGATTCACATGTTTGGTTTACACTTTGTTAACGTCAGCTAATCACGTTAGGTCTTTCTGGCTTTCCCCTTCAATGAGACAGTTACACTCTCTCTCTCTCTCTCTGTCTCTCTCTCTCACACACACACACACACACACACACACACACACACACACACACACACACACACACGAGCTCACGCGATCACGCTTTCTCCAAGAGACTTAAAAAGCATTAATAATAGTGGTAATTGAAATATATAAGAGTTTGCTGATCTCTCCCCTATTTCCCGTAAGAGCCTGTTTTGTGCATTACATACTTATTTCTCTCTGTGTTTGCTTTACAGATCGTTTACTTCCTAGACCATCCCTAAGCCATTCGCCGCAGTCTCACTTCTGTGCACTGCGTTGTTTGTGCTTCTCTTTCCGTATGTGTCCAAATTTCGCTTTCATGATATAACACTGTTGGGACTGTCATTGTTTTAAACAATTACGTTTAATTTTATTTCCCTGTGTAGGCTCTTAAGGGGTTTTTATAATTACACAGCTGATTAAAGTTGTGGAATGTTTCACGACGTTGGTGGCTTTATTGATAGTTAAATCGTACTCTAGATATTAAACTTTGACCATTACTCAATTCTATAACACTGCCTTAGAAGGTATTGATCCTGACCTTAGAACGCTAATCTTTTGGATTTATTTTTCAATGCTACTTGTCAACTGTCTAGTCAGAATAGACGTAATTTGTAGATTTCTTTCCATATGTTCTTCTAAATTAGCTTTTTTGGTTTATGAATAAAAATAATTTGTGGCTGGTCGGGCCATGTGTCTACATCCTTTTTCGCCGTGTACAAAACTATTTACAACAGGATCAACAAGTTAAATACTTTTCTTCTATTAAAATCAATAACGAATATTTAACAAAGAAAACATAGTGTAGTTTATTAGTCATCCAACTCTACTGAGACTCACAAGAAAGGTTTATCTGTGATAATGTACAGCAGTCTGCGAGAAATTGTTGATAGCATAGTGAACTCATTATCTGGAAACAGACGATGTCCAAGGATTGTGGCAACAAATTATCCACAGATTGTATCTGTCATGTTCCGTTAAGTTCCACACGGCTGTTCTTCTTAATTCGTTGATAATTAAAGAAACATTCATGAAGTGTACCAATATTTTCCGCACCTGAGGGGATCGTAGGAACTGTGACTATGAAATCATATTGATAATTGGTTGTGAGCTATATAACTATCCGATTACAAAATTCACCCAGAGATCTGACTATCTTTCTTGCAAAAAAATGGTTCAAATGGCTCTGAGCACTATTGGACTAAACATCTTAGGTCATCAGTCCCCTAAAACTTAGAACTACTTAAACCTAACTAACCTAAGGACATCACACACATCCATGCCCGAGGCAGGATTCGAACCTGCAACCGTAGCAGTCCCGCGGTTCCGGACTGCAGCGCCTAGAACCGCAAGACCACCGCGGCCGGCTCTTTCTTGCATCAAATGAATACTCCTTTTGCTCTTCATGTCACGACTAGCTCTTTTCCCTTTCCAGCTACTTGGATCGTGGTCCTTGTCTCCGTTTTTGTCATCTCACATCGTTTCCGAGAGACTCTCCAACAAGAACCCTATTCATTTTTTTTATTACTTGCTGTCACTTAGTGCAGTAAAGTGATAGGTCCAGTTTTTATTGTAAAGACGACCTCCTTTCTTTGTGTCTTAATACACGTTGTTTTTTCAACTTCTTCGGTACAGGCGACAACAAAAGTCCAAAATAGAATTTTTATAATGGTTGATTCTTCTTTCCATCCGTGGAGAGAACGACAGTAAATGGCGCTAGCTGCTACTAAATTCTCTGCGATCTGCTGAGTGTGTGCGCAGCTGTGTACATCACCCCATCAAGCGAACAATGTGGATTCAAACTCTGGATAATCCTTTTTCAAGCCAGGTTCAGATCCTCTTCGGGTGGTCTACTGGAGTCATGGAGGACTATCACCAGGAACGTTTCTGTGACAAGATCCCAAGCTGTCCCCGCACCTCCCCCCATCCGTCCTCTACATTGCTTCTTCTCTACAGACATCTTTGCCAACAGATTATGAAAATACGATAAGTGTCATCTTGACAACAGAAGAAAAACAAAGAACCAAAACTCCACTGCATTTTAAGAAACCCTCTGATCTGCTACTGCAACACACGTCGAAAAATATTTAACTTGTGCAAGTTCGAAAATGCGGCTACGGAACAAATTTTATTGTTAACTGTAATATTCTCTGGTGGTCTGCTACAGCAGTGTGAGTGATAAATTTCTAGAGGTGCTGTTTCATTTGCATGACAAATTACAGCTCTAGCCTAATGGGACGCAGGTGAATTTTAACATCCCGTGCGGACTTCCTTTTCAGACGTACAGGCTCGGGATGCAAATTTCCTCTCTCCAGCAGCAGCAGCAGCAGCAGTATGGTAATCTGAAGCCTTTATCCTTACCGTGGGAATGGAGAGGCGATTACGCTGGTGAGTTACCGGCTCGTTACATAAGCGGAGCTGGAAACATACTGCAAATGTTGTCGTTTAGCGTACTTCGGAAGCTCCCGTGGAATTAATGCCGCCATTACAACATGCGGCGCAATTGGATGGTGATCCTCTGCGTGAGGCTATTTGCGTTTCATTATAAAGAATGTTAGCGCTGTAATGACCGCCGCGGGCGACGCTGTCTGCAGCAGCCGGCTTCCAGGAACGTGTTGCCTCGGGACAAGAAGCTCAGCCTCCCTGCCGGGTGTACAACAAGCGTTCGAGCCGCATGTTTCAGTTTCACGTCTGATAATTTGTGCTGAAGCAAAACTCATCAAATTTTGTCATTCACTGATTGAAAGTCTTTAAATGAAATATTCGTATCCATGTTGCTGTGTTAAATGGGATCTCTTTCTCTTTGATTATCTTCACCGCAACGACTCTGTTTCGCCTGCTTCCGACTACACCATCCAGTCTAACAACGATGTATTTACTGACATTATTTCTAGTATTTCATCTATCTTCAGCAAATGTATTTGCATTTATTGAAATAAACAGCATCCATCTGCACAAAAGAAATTGTGTATACTTAACTGGTTTCAGGCACCCAGTGTCCTTCTTCAGAAGGTTACAACTACTGCATTATTTGCGTGTGCGAAAAATAAGATGCACGCTAATATGTTGCATGCCACGTATTTTTCATATCCGCAAATAGTTATAAGCTTCTGAAGAAGGGCAGTAGTTGCCTGAAACCGGTTGAGTAAATAACAAATTATTTCTGTTAGTATATTTTTTTCTCT
Source organism: Schistocerca gregaria (assembly GCF_023897955.1). Classification (NCBI taxonomy): domain Eukaryota; kingdom Metazoa; phylum Arthropoda; class Insecta; order Orthoptera; family Acrididae; genus Schistocerca; species Schistocerca gregaria. Next base: position 659,592,301 of record NC_064920.1, read on the forward strand.
CATCCAGTCCTGTAGGAACCTCACTACGATACTTCATTTTTTCCATTTAATTGGCTTTCAGGACGTGCCTATTCTTAATAGTAGTCAGCTATGACAATACGAAGGCAAGGAGAAACTCGGTCCCTTTATTAACAATCCGCGTCGCAGACAGCGCAGCCACCGGGGCCGACCGCTAGGATCCTAATTCATGCTATCAGACTTGCTTTAAAAATAAGCAGTAGGAGGGACACGAAACAATGGAGTGAAATTGGTAACAAACTGTTTCTATGGGACTAAGTACAGAGCGTATTGCATACTTAAATTACGAGCCCCATCTTTAGCATGTCGAATGGTATATGTTCAAGGAATTGCAGTCATAAAACGAAATTCTTTTACGTAGTATTAATTATGGTATGTTACGTGCCATTTACTTTGTTAGATTTAAGCCCTTACAGTGCTACCGAAGCTAAAAAGATAAAATGCAATCAGCTGACCACTTCAAAACTTCCCGTTTTGTATTTGAGTTGGTGACAAGGAATGTCTCCAGCCCTGACCGGAAGCGATTTTTATGCAAAACTTAAAGAAGGACTTCAATTTACCATAAGAAGTTACTGACAAGTACTAACGAAACTTGGACCATACACGTAACATCTGCTACAGTGTAATACAGAAGGTAACTGTAACAAATACGCAATGAGACGAACAGAACTTACACTATTATTCAAAGACAATATTTCCACTGAAGTCACCGTGGTTTACGATTATCTCTTGGGCATTACAAAAGGTGGGAGATGGTTCTCAATAGAGTGTGTGCTACCTCGGACGGCAATGTATAGTGCTCCGTGAGTTTGGCACATCATTTTAGCAGGTCACCCGTATTGCATGGGACTTGCAGCATATACGTGTAAAAACAGAAATGAATACCGACAAGTTACCTAGGGGAATTACCACGAACCTCAATATTCTCATTTAGCAATCAATGCCACATCTAGTACATCTAATCCAGTCTACGCGATTCATGCTTCTACATCACAAAGACCTATCCTGATTGTGAACTTACGAATAGTTCCTATTAACTGCCGCATGACGTAATGTGTGAATCAGAAAATTGCCACCAACACAATTGTCAGCGACCAAAACAATTCTGCTGCTCAAGAGAGGTGTGAACAGACACAGTACTGAACGCCTGTGTGGTAGCCAACAGTGAGATGCTCATTTGATATCGATCAGTTTTTAGGATCCCGAAGCGCTAGACATTTCAAACGTTACCATATTAAGCTGTGCTGCTTTAAGGCCGTCCATAGTTGCGAAAGTGTTGCCGCCACAGGGTGTTGTGAGGAACTGAATTCTCGACTATGCCACATAACTGACTGAATTTTCTCATTTTGAGAGAACTGAAGCGCGTTCTGTTTAATTGTTAAAAACCATTCAGCAGACAAGATCGTATAAAATATTTCTTTATTTAAGGCAACCGGTTTCAACAAACTATGCTGCTATCTTCAGGTCTTAAAATCTTTCTGTTATAAAAAAAAAAAAAATATTCATTTACTCTGGCCTCATGCTCAATATGTCAAATTGAGAAAAAGAGCAGATTATAAAAGGTTTGTCATTGATTAAACATTTAAATACATAAAGCACCTTGTTAAACGGTCTCTGTCCAGATAATGTGCTATTTTTATCCGCATGAGACCTTGTGCCTGAGGTCAGCGTAAAATGAACATATTGTATAACAAAAAGATTTTAAGACCTGAAGATGACAGCACAGCCTGTTGAAACTGGTTGTCTTAAACACAGGAATATTTTACATATCCCATAAATGTTCCATGCGATCCATGTCTATCGATTTGGGAGGCTAAGTTATTCACCCGAATTGTCCAAAACAATTGTGGTCCGGAGATACGACGCATTGGCATTCATAAAAATTCCATTGTTGTTTGCGAACATGAAGTCCACAAATATCTGGAAATGTTCTCCAAATAGCCGGATATAACCATATCCATTCAATGATCAGTTTAATTGGACGACAGGACCCAATCCATTCCATGTGAACACAGCAATCACCATTATGGAGCCACTACGTTTGCCCAGTGCCTCGTTCACCAGTTGGATTCATGTCTTCGTGGGGTCTGCGCCTCACTCGATCCCTACCATCGGTTCTTACTAACTTAAACCCGAGCTCAACCGACCAGGCCACTGGTTTACAGATATCTAGGATGCAACCTATATGGTCTCGAACCCAGGAGAGGCGCTGTTACCAAAGCCACTCACGTTGTTCCTCTGTTGCCGCAGCCCATTAACGCCAAGTTTCGCAGCGCTGTGCTAACGGACACGTTCGTCGTACTCCTCACATTGATTTCTGCGATTGTTTCGCTCAAAGTTTCTTGTCTGTTAGCACTAACAACTCTACGCAAATGCATCTGCTCTCGTTAAATGAAGGCCTTCGGCTACTGCGTTGTCCGCTGTGTGTCCGCTGTAATTCGGTTTTCTCCGCAAACTCTTCATTAATTCCCTAACGATATCGGAAATGGAATATCCCATGCGTCTAGCTCCAGTTACCATACCTAGTTCAAAGTCTGTTAATTCCTTTCGTGCGGTCATAATTTCATAGAGAATATTTTCACAAGAATCTCCAGAGTACAAAAGACAGCTCCTCTAACGCAATGCTCTTTTACAGCTTATGTGCTACTGCCATCTGTAAATGTGCATGTCGCTAATCCATGACTTTCGTCAACTCACTGCAAATACAGCATATTTCGTCTGGGGTATACCCGTCACACAGCGATACAGAACTCAGTTGGCCGAATGCCCTACCAGTGCGCGTTTGCAAGTGCTGCTGCCGTAGCATTTCTTGGAACAACGTGTTAGGAAAACGGAGGTTCTGCCACCTACTTTTTGTGAAACAATTTAACTTGAGAGTTTAGTGTGGGGGCGGTTTTGATCTGTGGTTGCGTGACGTGCTAGTGGGGGTCAGGTCTGTACTACCTCGTGTACGGCACTGCCAAAATCAGTAAGCAAATGTGGTAGCCATTTCGTGCGCTTCACTTTCCTTCTTGTGCGTCACCAGTCGTAATTCCTTTATTATTTTGAAATAAATAGAGAGGCTACTCTATATCCATCACGGCGTTCAAGTACGACTCTCACGACCCCGAAAAGGATCTGGTCAGTTACGACTTCGCGGAAGTTCAAATAACGGATGTAGAGTGGCACCCCTGCGCAAGAGAGGTGGGAATCCGCATCACTCCTCTCCCCAAGGTGGTGTAAATCCTCTTTTATAAAATATCGAGGCACATTAATGTGACCACCGCTTATGTTTGTCGCCAACGCACAATAACCACTGACACACAGCAGGTGGCAGTGGAAGAAGGTATATAAAGCCTGATGGGGAGACGCGGACAACTGTGCAGTCGTTGCTTTGGTGCGGAAAACGAGCGATTTGTCTGACGTCCAAAAGGGCATTGTCATTGTCTTTTGGGCCAAGGAAAAAGACATTTTCGAAACGGCTCAGTTTGTTAACTGTTCGCGTGCTGTCGTGGTTAAAGCATACCGTGCAAGGCGCAATGGCGCTATCCAAAACCGGCGCACCACGGGCTTTACATGAAAGGGGTGAAAGACGACTGCGGAGATGTGTGCCTGCGAATAAACGTACAACTCTTGAACCAAGGGGCTACCAACAATGTCTCCTTAACAACCGTTCAGCGAACGTTGGAGCGTCTGGACCTCTGAAGCAGACTTCTGGTTCATGCACCCATGCCGACTACTGTTCATTGGCAACAAATGCTGGCATATGCTCACCACTGCCGCAACTGGACGTCCACTAAGTGTCGGCAGGTGGCCATTTTATGCTCCATCGGACAAATAGTCGACTGAACGCTAACACCCTACAACAATCATCAGAAGGGTCCAAGGCAGAGGAGGAATCGTTATGGCCGGTGGAATGTTTTTGTGACATTCTCAGAGTAATCTCGTCATTTTGGGAGACACAATTGATCAACCCAAGTAATCATCAACCTTTGGAACCACGTCCACCCCTACATACCGTTTGTTTTTCTTCAGCAAGATGACATCCTACCAGAACGACAGTCAAACGTCTCACACAGCTCCTACTAATCGTGTATAATTCGAAGAGCACCATGGTGAGTTTACGTACTCCCTTGGTCACCAGTCTCCTCGGATTCAACCCCAATTGAGAATCTGTAGATTGACCTCGATCGGGCTATTGCAGACACCTACCGCAGCTGGCCACACAGTGGAATGGTTCAAATGGTTGAAACGGCTCTGAGCACTATGGGACTTAACATCAGAGGTCATCAGTCCCATAGAAGTTAGAACTACTTAAACCTAACCAACCTAAGGACATCACACACATCCATACCCGAGGAAGGATTAGAACTTGCGACCGTAGCAGTCGCGTGGTTCCGGACTGAAGTGCCTAGAACCGCTCGTCCACAATGGCCGGCTCCAATTACCTGTCGCTACCTTCCAGAACCTTGTTAACTCTCTTTCTTTACTTTTCGCAGCGGTCCGTGCTGCAAATGGTAGGTATTTAAGCCTTTGAAGGGTTGTCACATTAATGTAACTGGACAGTGTATAATCTCGCGGCTGACGGCCACGATAGTTTCCTCTGTATAGTCAGTGCTGTGTTTATCGCAGATGTCATCATTACCTTTCTGGTAGGCACGCTAGTACTTTAGGTCATCTCTACAAACGTTCCAACAAAATCCATGTAACTCTCTTTATTTGTGACTCCAGAGCTGTTGCTTGTTCTAAAGGTTGTCTTGCTTCGACACTTCATGCACTACATTTCTCCTCAACGTACAGCTGTATAGAGCGAAACATATAATTGTCTGCGCTGTGTTAGTAAGTTGTTACTGCAAACGCAAAATAGACAGGCAGTTCGTGGGAAAAAAGTCACTAATTATAGTCACGGCTACATTTGTTATTGGTCTCTACTGTCCTAGTCCCCATTTACTAATACTAACCAGCGTGTACAATGTGGTCCTTTGCACAGCTTAGTAACTTGCACCATAGACAACGTCTCAGCGTCTACGTCCCTACTCAACCAGTGTCAACCAGCGACGCAAACGTTCCAGGGACATTCTATTTCCACTGCTGATTTTGTGTTACAGGGACGCTCACAGCACCCCAGCGCCTCTGTGTATTGGCGACGTCATGGTACTTAAATTACTTGCTTAGTACAGAAGACATGAAAGTTGGCAGCTCAGTACTTAGGAAACAAAATATAGCCGTGTCATAATGTAACAGCGTGAATCAGTTTTTGCATAAGTTTCAAAAATTATGAGGTATGGTATGGCAACGCATGTGGGAAATGCAGATCTAAACGAGAACAGTCGAGTGGAGTAGTGTTCTAGGAATGCTGCAAACAGTAGTTGGCCTTATACCTGCCAAACAATTCCGAAAATATTAAACACGCTAGATACTCGTACTCTTCAAAACGAATATGCTGTCCTTCCAAGTTTCACGCTTTCCTTTGTCACTCATCATCATCATCATCATCACCTACAAAACCAACATTACGCTACACTCTTCGAGTACTAGTATGTTATCTACTTTACACCTTCAGACAAAGCACTTGACATTTAATCCGCCGAATCTGCGCCAAGTCAAAACAGTTGTGCCACTTACAGCATGTATTACACCCAAAGGTCCTTCTTGGTGTGGCATACATTTCTAACACTTCTTTCTTTTGCTAGACTGTCGTTATGATGTGATCCACCAAACGTGAAAATTTTGATTCAGTTAGTTGCTTCTATTTAACTATTTGAAAAGTATAAGGTGCAACCCGCTATTTTGTGAGACAAAGCGATGAAGCAGACCCAAATAGAATCTATGTCGTGGATTAGTGAACGTTGATTTGGCACACTGGCAGGTTTGTGAGTCGTATGTAGGCGGTTTGCCACCCTCAGTTAGACAAATGCTGGTCTATTCCAAAGTCCCCAAAGAAACTTCGAGAAAAAAAAGAGAATACAGATAGCACACACTTCTTCCCTCCGTGGCTCAAATTACGGCTGTGGCACAGAAGGACATACGTCCACAAGATAAAAATAAGCTAAATTCGCCAAATCATGAAAAACTTGATCCAGTACGATGAGATAAAAGATAAAAAGAGAGGTGGTGCCTCCCATTTCATTCATTACATGAAACTCGCTTGCCACAGCGAAATGGCAATTGTTACAGCCAAAGGGGAGGTTGACATTAGTGAAAATCAAAATTAGATATATTTCTGTTTCGAGTCAAAACACTCCTGGCGTTTAACCCAACACTGTTTTTCGGTTATGGAGCTCCATAAGCATGAAAATACGGTTCATTAATTTTGTAGTGGTGGTACTGAAGTTCCGAGAACAACATTCCATTAAAAAGCACAATTAGAAACCACAATTGAAGAATTCCACAGAACAGCGACTTCGTTAACACTAACGTTGTCACCAAGATATACAATGTCAGCTGCCGACGAAAAGTAACATAAAAAAATTGTGTTTGGAAAGTCTGTAAACTGCTAACACTTGAAGTACTTCATACAAGAAAGATCTATCTGTTACTGACAATGAAGCTTCACGCAAAATATACCGGGTGATCAAAAAGTCAGTATAAATTTGAAAATTTAATAAACCACGGAATAATGTAGATAGAGAGGTAAAAATTTACACACATGCTTGGAATGACATGGAGTTTTATTAGAATAAAAAAAAAAAACAAAGTATTACTAGACGCGTGAAAGATCTCTTGCGCGCGTCGTTTGGTTATGATCGTGTGCTCAGCCGCCATTTTCCCACATTCGTCATGCTTGGCCTCCCAGGTCCCCAGACCTCAGTCCGTGCGATTATTGGCTTTGGGGTTACCTGTAGTTGCAAGTGTATCGTGATGGACCGACATCTCTAGGGATGCTGAAAGACAACATCCGACGCCAATGCCTCACCATAACTCCGGACATGCTTTAAAGTGTTGTTCACAATATTATTCTTCGACTACAGCTATTGTTGAGGAATGATGGTGGACGTATTGAGCATTTCCTGTAAAGAACATCATCTTTTTTTGTCTTACTTTGTTATGCTAATTATTGCTATTCTGATCAGATGAAGCGCCATCTGTCAGACATTTTTTGAACTTTTGTGTTTTTTCGGTTCTAATAAAACCCCATGACATTCCAACCATGCTTGTCAATTTGTACCTCTCTATCTACATTATTGCGTGATTTATGCAGTTTTCAAATTTATACTGACTTTTTGATCACCCGATAGTTCAGCCAATTGGAACGGTCATATTATGTATCGCAGCATCTGAGACTTCTGTTTATCATCTTCCAGATTACTTGCAAAGCGATATCATGCGTAAATGTTTGTCCTTTGTGGAAAGCAGCTAATAGTGATGCTGCAGAGTGTGATGCATGCAGCAGTTACTGACTGGCGCGATGCGGGATGTCAGTTTATACCCTACCACCAGCAGGTATTTATTACTTGGTATCTATCGTTTCTGGAAGGTTCTTGAAATGTCTTATCTTTGTAAAAAAAATATTTGATGTCTGTAAAAACGGCTGCATCCTTCCTCCAGGAGGTCAGGTCTGTTTCGACGTATCTTGGTGTCAGTGACAAATGTGCATTTATCTCTAGGAGCATTACTTCACTAACGACCCTGCCTTCGGATTTTGACTTTTCTGAAGTTTATCCGTGACGTTGTCGATGTGATTTGTTGTCAACCCTTTGTCGCACATTGATGACACCCTGGACTGATTGAAAGAAGCAATTTATTTCTCAGCAATGGACATAGAGCCAGGGTACTGGGAAACTGAAGTTGACGAATCTTCACTGTTTTGCCGGATCACCATTCTTTGTGCTGGCCGGCTAGGCTGAAGGGTCCATAGGGTCGACTGGCGAGGTGAGTACTGAGGCTTGGGGAGTATGGGTTTCCTAGCAACAAACAAAAACGTGCACAAACTGGTGGGCGCTGAATGGTTTTTAAGGAATCCTTTACTAGTACGCAGCAATGTCGATGAAATCTTAGTCATAGCTGCTTCAAATGACTTGCTGCTGAATGGAGGAGAGATCCAATATTGCTGAAAACTGTATAAGCTTTGAAAGATGAGAAACAGATGACTAGAAGATTCTAGTTAATAAACGGGTCAGCGCTCTGAGATGGAAATGGGTTGCTCATCATCCCTGCACTTCTGCCGCCAACGATTTTCAAGTACTTCCGCGACACTCCAACATCTGGTCACTTGGGGTTTGGCTCTGAGCCCTATGGGACTTAACGTCTGAGGTCATACGTCCCCTAGAACTTAGAACTACTTGAAACTACCTAACCTAAGGACATTACGCACATGTCCGCAGCTCGTGGTCGTGCGGTAGCGCTCTAGCTTCCCAAGCCCGGGTTCCCGGGTTCGATTCCCAGCGGGGTTAGGTATTTTGTCTGCCTCGTGATTACTGGGTGTTGTGTGATGTCCTTAGGTTGGTTAGGTTTAAGTAGTTGTAAGTTCCAGGGGACTGATGACCATAGATGTTAAGTCCCATAGTGATCAGAGCCATTTTTTTGACAACACACACATCCATGCCCGAGGCAGAATTCGAACATGCGACCGTAGCGGTCCCGCGGTTCCAGACTGTAGCGCCTAGAACCGGCCGGGACCTGGGATTTGTGAAGACTATAGACAGAACCAGACGCAGGTATCAGAAGTCAGGTGCCTAGCGATCCGTTATACGCTATCTGAGCCGTTATAAGGGAAGGCAATCATGGAAATACGTCCCATAATTACCTCTTGGGCATCCGGTATCAACCTCACCTGCAGGAGCACCGTCACACTGAATTGGGATCGATTTTGTCACACATCGTATTCGTAAGAGTGTAGAGATGTCATGCTATTTGCAGCCGGGGAAATGTGTCACGTATGCATCTACACGTGAATGTGGGTGTGGATATTAGGTGCACGAACGACAAGAACTAAGCCACGTGTTATTTAAATAGCGCAGCCAATGTGATTGACTCACTGACCATTGCTAGACGGCGCTAGTACTTACAAAACATATCGATCTAACAATATGCCAACTTGAAATCAATCTTACATATTAATGATATGTAAACATTTGTATAACCAGTTTATTAACTTCGTAATGCGTTTATATGTTGTAAAGATTGCTAGCATCAGACAACATTTGTAAAAACGTGTATTGAGAGTGAAAGCTTTGAAACAATTTAGTCTGTATTAAATAATGCCAACTTACGTTAGCGAATTTGAAAAAGTGTAGCTTCTTCGGAGGTGAAGTGACCAATTTTCGGTGCAAGTGACTATAAAGAATTAATACGCTGTTTTAAGCTGTGGAAGACGGTCTGATTTGGCGTGTAGAGCAAAGTTGCTCTCTCTAGTTGTGGAAAGAGACCATATTACCTTGAAGAAGTGCCAATACGTCTTAAAAGAGGTAGAGAGACTTCTTGTGTTCACGAGATATTGTAAATATGCTCTAAATGAGTTAAGATGTCGGGGACACACTAGGTGGCTGAATACATGATCCCATGCTCAATATCAGCAGAGATATGAATACAGCTTTACCACACATAAAGGTTGCCATTCCAAGTTCTCAGAGGCGTAATCATGATACCGCCAATGGAAACTTATCTTCGTAGCAAGCTTTATAAGTGCTTATAGTGCGATATGGTGATAAACCATGACACTACATAAAGGTTGATTTAATAATTCACTACAGTTCTCTATCACACTCTTTCGTGGAGGTTTTATATAGATCTTATTGTGTATAAAACAGAGTCTGGGATATGTTATTACATTCTCACTAATATAGGATCTTTTCAGTGCACCAAAGAGAAGCTAACAACAGTATATCGTATCTCCGCTGGTGAAACAGTAGATCTGTGTGCAAAATAAATACAGTGAATTACCCTAATTAATTGCTTAGTATTAAAAATTTCTGAAAGGTTCTCAAAACAGCTTATGTCTGTAATGTTTTTATATTCTTGAATATGCGATCTTTGTACAAATAGCCTATTCTCCGTCCACGTCTAGGTGGTCAGTTCCCGTTCGGCCTTAACGTTGGTGTCAGTAATAAGTGCGCTTTCAGTTATACTTTGTTCACGATCCTACTTCGTAATTTGATTTAATTCTGGTTTAGACGTGATGATATTCGCAGAAATGGTGCGGAGGAGAATTCGTGACAATTCCTCTATAGTGTCCACATTGCACTTTACATGTTCACTGTGCAGCCGGAGAAGCAACAAGGTAAGAGTCCCAACGAGGTTTCCCAGCTCTCGTCCGTTTAAATTAACTGAATTATTCCGAGATCAACGAATCTCATTCAGCTAGTTGTCGCACCACACCATCATTCGTAAATAAGTGATAATAAGCTACATATGGAGGAATGAAGTGCAAAAGACAAGGAAATTTTGAGTGTTAGTATCCTAAATTTGCTGTGAGAGGTTCTTACAAACTTTAATAACTATTGTTCAGCTCTCTTTTCCGGTATTAACTTTATATGTTATTCCGCACAAATTTCGTAAAAGTTCACTTTTTGTAAAAAAACAAACAGCCACATATTTCAAGGAAATTTAAGACATTAAAAAAAAGTAAAGATAAAAAGTCCCACCATATTCGACAATGTCCAGGGACATAAAGAGCCAATGACCGGTCACCCCTTCTTTCTCTATAAATCGTACGTTAAACCTTTACTTTCACAAGTGTGTATGTTGACTGCCGAGTTTTGATACAATCATATGGTTTTCGGAGGTATTGTAAAGTTTCCTTTGCATATTTCTACTCAGCACGGAATCTTTCCCAACTGTGTTGCTGCCTACGTACCACAATAGCGCAAGCCCGTACGGCAATGGTAAACTTTGAGGAACATTATCTAGTAGTCAATATTTTAAATACGTATGTCTCTTTTAAAATTGTGCTTCCGTTAGAGAGTGTTTTTCTTGTCTTTCAAGTCTTGGGTGATTTTGCTTTTCTAAGTAAGTGAATTCCTCCATTTCGCTAGCTGCCTATCCACAGTTTTTATGTTTCGATGTCGAGTATTCCCGTAACTATTATACTTCACTACTTTTAAGTTTGTTTCATTTATTCCTGGCCCAAACTTACAGTTCAGCAAATCCTACAGATTCCATAGTATTTCTTCGAATTTTTAGCTGTTTTGACTCAAGTCATTAGTGGATAGCAGCATCTCTTGGAACCTATTACTGTTTTTAATTTTTCAGATTCTTCTTTTGCCTCTTCAACAGTGCATTCGAAATAGTAGACGTAATATACATTTTTAAGATAAGATTATATTTTTAATTAATGGATACTGGTTTTCACATAGTTCTCTCATGACAGCATTTCTGTTTCATTTAAGACGAAATGTTACTTCAATTAAATGTATGAAAAGTAATTTCTTCTTAGTATTGTCAGATAATAAACCGCTTAAGTTGTAAATAATTTTATTGTTTCAAAACCACAATCGGTTACGGAAAATTATAAGCCCATCTTTAGGTGTACAACACTGCGAAAGGGAGAATGAAGACATTATAGAAAGACATATGAAATGGATAAAGTCCGGTTAGTCATAATCAAAATACAGGTGTAGAAAGTCACAAACTAAACTACGGAAAGTCAGTGGTCAAAGTAAGAAAAACTGGAGAGAAATAGTAAGAGAACATCTTCGAACAATGTAAGACACCTAACACAGTGAGGCGCGTGGCCGGCGCACACAGTGAACAGTATGTTGCGGAGAAGAAACAGCCCCACGAGTAGCCGAGATACTGAGTGACCCATAGGTGGAAGGCTGCCGCGCAAGGAAGCCAGCGATCACATCAGGAGGGAAAGTGAAGCCATCTAGTGGTCCACAGCGTATGTTGGCTTCGCGTGCGGCTGTCATCTGTTGACGGTGAGAGCCTGCCACGCGCCTCACGACCTAAGTTATCTTTGGTTGTTCGGTGATGTTCTCTTAGCATTTCTCTATTTTTCTTCTTTCTTTGACCATTCATTTTTTTAGCTTTGTTAGAGGCTATCTGGTACAACATGTTTTCATTCTGACTAGTCCGACCGTATCTTCATTATATTTATAGTTGGACTGTGAATCACCACTATTATTATAATAAACATGTGTTAAGTCTAATAGAGTCTCTTAGGTGTTTCTCCATTCTGCATTTCGTAGTCTTGTATATTATGAAGGTGGGCGTATAATGGCGCGAAACCCGTGATGTTCTTGAGACAATAAATCTATTTAAAACTGAGGCGGTTTATTATCTGACTTCTATGAAGCTCAGTTGCGGATATTCTTCTAACAAAGTCTTTTGGATTTCTTCACAGTAAAAATTTCTTTGTTATATTTACACTGAGATGATAAAACATAGCATCGGACGTCCTTTTGCCAGACATAGTGCAGCAAATCGAGGCGGAAATAACTCACGTCGTCGGAAGTGCTCTGCAGAAATATAGAGCCGTGCTGCCTCTAAAGTCTTCCATAATTGCGAAACAGTTGCCGGTGAGGGATTTTGTGCAAGAACTGAACTCTCGATTACGTCTCATAAATGTTTGGTGGGTCTCCAAATCATTAGCTCAAATTGTCCAGAATGTTCTTCAAACCAATCGCGTAAAATTATGGCCCGGTGACGTGACATATTGTCATCCATAAAAACTCCATCGTTTTCTGGGATAATAGTGTCTATACGTTGCTGTAAACGGTCTCCAAATGGCTCTGAGCACTATGGGACTTAACAGCTGTGGTCATCAGTCCCCTAGAACTTAGAACTACTTAAACCTAACTAACCTAAGGACATCACACACATCCATTCCCGAGGCGGGATTCGAACCTATGACCGTAGCAGTCGCGCGGTTCCGGACTGAAGCCCCTAGAACCGCTAGGTCACCGAGCGCCGGCAATCTCCAAATAGTCGAACATAACCATTTCCAGTCATAGACGGTTCATTTAAACCAGAGGACCCAGTCCATTTCATGTTCAGCTTGCACAGTGCCTTGTTGACAGCTATGGTCCATGGCTTCGTAGGGTCTGCGCCACTCGAAACATAACAATATGTCTTACCAAACGAAATTAGGACTCATATGACCACGCCATGGTTTTAGAATCATGGTCACGAGACCAGAAGAGACGCTGCAGGCTTACCAAAGCTAGAGGGCCTGTATACAGAGAGAATGGAAGTTGCGCGTGATTAGCTTTTGCGCCATTTTTCTGCCAAAACTCTCTCGCGCTTGCAATGTTCGCCGTGCTTTTGAGTTGAATTGAAGTTCAGAGGACTTTTGGAAACGATTATAAGGTATTTGAATTATTGAGAGACTTGTTATGCGTTGTGCATGCATGTTCGATTTAGTTATATATCGTTTTTAATACGTAATTAGCGTTTGCGATCTTAAATACGAGCTGAAGTAATGAATCGTATTGTGATGAAGTCGGCAGGCCTACATGTTTGAAGTAAACACGTTAGTAATTGTTGTGCCATGCTCATTCGACTTTATAGCGTCAAACTTTATTTCGTTCCGAATCAGAACACTAGGCATTATTTTGGTTTCAGTATTATTGCCTGATTGTTGATGCAGCCAAGTTGTAAGCACGTTTTCCACAGTTGTCGTGGTTGCTGAAACATTATTCGTAGTAAATAATTGTAGTTACTCTTGAAGACAGTTTTTAATAGGTCTACACACTGTGGGGTAGAGGGATACGGTAGTTTTCTTGTTATATGTGGTCGTTATTGCAGTAGCCTACATTTAACATTACCTTATTTTTGTAATATTTTTTGTTTGTTATCTACGAGAGGTATTCAGTATATATGCAAAAAGTTTGAAGACGTGACAAGAAGTACTAATACGTCTCACACTTTTTGCATGTCACAAGTAAACAACTGCTTACGACTTTCATTCATCTGATGTAATACAGGTACGTTAAATCTTTAGCGTTATGCACTTCCGATGCAAAACAAATGCTATACACAATATTTTTTTATCTACGCTATTTTCATTGCAATATGTCTAGTAAACGAACTTTAAAGGAGATAAATGCAAGCAACGAATAATTTTTACAGTCACTGTATCAAATTTTCCTCCGCTGTACGTAGTACGCTACTATGAATATATTATAGCTGTAAATAAAGGGCCGGCCGGAGTGGCCGAGCGGTTCTAGGAGCTACAGTCTGGAACCGCGCGACCGCTACGGTCACAGGTTCGAATCCTGCCTCGGGCATGGATGTGTGTGATGTCCATAGGTTAGTTAGGTTTAAGTAGTTCTAAGTTCTAGGGGACTGATGACCACAGCAGTTAAGTCCCATAGTGCTCAGAGCCATTTTTTTTTTTTTTTTTGTAAATAAAGGCATTTAACGAATGATTTCGACATATTGTCTTGTGCTTTTGATTTGGTGAGTGTGTACTCCACTACTGGCCATTCAAAAGTCCCGCCCGCAATTTGGCAGACAAATGGCCGCCGTATCGTCCGGTTGGCCGCTCTCTCCCTATACAGGCTCTCTAAGCAAAGGCACTCGCATTGGTCCGCTGTAGCCATAGCCCATTGACGCTAAATTTCCCCGCACTCTGCTAACGGATACTTTCTTCGTACGCGGTTATTTCATGCAGTGTTGTTTGTCTCTCAGCACCGATACCTCACGCAAAGCCCCTGCTCTCGTTCTTCAAGTGAAGGCCGTTGGCCACTGTGATGTGCACGGTGGTAGGTAATGCCTGAAATTTGGTATTCTCGGCATACACTTGACATTGTGAATCTCCGAATACTGAATTCCATTATGATTTCCAAAATGGAATGCCGCATGCGTCTAACTCCAACTACCATTCCGTTTTCAAAGTCTGTTAATTCGCGTCGTGCGGCAATAATCTCCTCGAAAATCTTTTTACATGGATCACCTTACCACAAGTGGTCGCTCCGTCATCACACTGCCCTTTTATATCTTGTGTTCGCGGTACTGTAGCCATCCGTAGATGTACCGGGTGATCAAAACGTCAGTATAAATTTGAAAACTGAATAACTCACGGAATAATGTAGATAGAGAGGTGCAAATTGACACACATGCTTGGAATGTCATGGGGTTTACTTAGAACCAAAAAAATACAAACGTGCAAAAACTGTCCGACGGATGGCGCTTCATCTGATCAGAATAGCAATAATTAGCATACCAAAGTAAGGCAAAGGAAAGATGATGATCTTTACAGGAAATGCTCAATATGTCCACCATCATTCCTCAACAATAGCTGTAGTCGAGGAATAATGTTGTGAATAGCACTATAAAGCATGTCCGGAGTTATGGTGAGGCATTAGCGTCGGATGTTGTCTTTCAGCATCTCTAGAGATGTCGGTCCATCACGATACATTTGCGACTACAGGTAACCCCAAAGCCAATAATCGCACGGACTGAGGTCTGGGGACCTGGGAGGCCAAGCATGACGAATGTGGCGGCTGAGCACACGATTATCACCAAACGACGCGCACAAGAGATCTTTCACGTGTCTAGCAATACTTTGTTTTGTTGTTTTTGGTTCTAATAAAAACCCATGTCATTCCAAGCATGTGTGTCAATTTTTTACCTCTTTATCTATATTATTCTGTGGTTTATTGAGTTTTCAAATTTATACTGACTTTTTGATCACCCGGTACATATTGCTACCCCATGATTTTTGTCACGTCAGTGTACAGATTACTAAATTATTCTGATGTTCGTTGTCACGTTATGCACGTAAATAAGGAAAACAACAAATCTGACACTTCAAGTGAAGACCCAGGCCGCCCATCACACATTAAAAAATTCGGTACACAATTACTAGGATCACAATAAATGTAACTGTTCAAATATCTTATCATAAACAAATGCTTTCGACAGAACCATCTCAGATGAGCTCCTTTCGTAGGGATTACAAATTTTACACGACGGTGTAAAAATATTTTATTTTCTCAGTTATGTTTCCGTTGTCTTTAGATGAAAAGTATCTGAGTGCTTTGGTATGCACGAGTACGATACGTACTTTTCTTCTTGTATAAACACACAGCTTCAGATGCGATCGGAGAAGCTGTTCCGCTGAGGGCCCTCGAACGCCGACCCCGCTCGCGTGGGCTGGAGGAGTCCCCTCGTTACCGTCTGCCGTCAATACCGGACCAAACGAGCTAATATCGCCGGAGCGCTGGCGGCAGCCGCACATTTGCGTGAATCGAAGCCGTAATCCGGCAAACGAAACGTGGCAAATTTTCTGCTCTAATGAGCTCGTAACGCCATGTCCATTAAACACGAAATAATGCCGGTGAAATTATTAATTTTACCCTTGCTGGAACATGTTACTTTTAATTCACTGTGAATGGGAGCGAACGTTAGCAAAAACAAGCACTATCACACTGTGTGCTTGCGTCCACTAATTCGTTATATTTGTCGCAAGAGTAAATTAATATAATGGTGGCTTTATAGTATGTGGGCTGGTTACTTTATTTGTCCGTATTTGTAGTGTTTCAATGCACTTTCCAACTCTCTGTTCGCCTTCTGTTCAGGAGTATTGCACGGGAAACTGTGCACAATACAAGCAGAGATATTAATACAGTTTCCAATCGTCATTAATACGGTAGAGGGAGAACGTAAAATATGTTTTACAAAGTACGTTCCCGTTTAACTCAGTATACTTTGGTATGCGCAGCGGCTATTTACAGTGCATTATAGAAAACACAGGAAATTGTGAATGTCCTGAAAGTATATAATTACTCTTTCATCAAATGGAGTAGCTATTTCTTATTACACATTGGTATCACGAAGTAGAAATTTATCTTTTCTTATTAAAATGTATTAGTCGTCTGAAACAGTTTGTGTGTTGCCTGACATTTACGAGGGAGTGACGTAATAACTCAGTCGAGAGGAATCAAGAGCCGCATAGCCGACTCTTACCGGCACCAACATGTTAACGTCAAGCTGTCGGGGCAGTCCGGTTGTGTCCAGGTGAGGCGCACATGGCGCACATGGCAGTCTAGTTCTCCATACTCGTTAATTAGGAGTTAGTGTCTGTCGGAAAATTCCGCGTAACAGTCATCACTTGACGTCGTCACTGCTTACGGAAGTAAGCTAGAAACAACTAGTTAATATCAAACAATCACACATATCCTTACTAAATGCAGGAAGTTGGGGAGCTGTGTCTCATATGGACGAAATATAGTGTAACGACGTAAAATGACTGGTACATACCGCTTCACAATTCTGTATTAGTTCAGTTACCTTTATTTCATAAATAAAAGCGTGAAGTACAAACTGATGGGAGAAGGTCGAAGGTTATCGAAGATATTTCCGGCACGATACTTATTTATCGTCGAATACTGCCGCTCAGGGTAGTTCAAAAAATGGTTGTAATGGCTCTGACCACTATGGGACTTAATATCTGAGCTCATCAGTCCCCTAAACTTAGAACTACTTAAACCTAACTAACCTAAGGAAATCACACACATCCATGCCAGAGGCAGGATTCGAACCTGCGACTGTAGCAATTCGAACCTGCGACCGTAGCAGGTGCGCGGTTCCGGACTGAAGTGTCAGCGCCCGGGGTAGTCACGGTATCTGAGGCGTCTTGCCGCTGTTCGTGCGGCTTCCCCGTCGGAGGTTCGAATCCTCGTTCGAGCATGGGTGGGTGTGTTATCCTTAGCGTAATTTAATTGAAGTTAGATTCAGTAGTATGTAAGCCTAGGGACCGATGACCTCAGCAGTTTGGTCCCATAGGAACATACCACAATTTTAAAATTTCGAATGCTGCAGAAAAGTTTTACACCAGACGGGGGTGGCAAACTTCGGAGGTTCCCATGGAAGTCGTGGAAACCCGCTGCCCGAATTCTGAATTTCCTGGCACAGTTACCTGTGACGGTCGCAGGTCCGCCTAAGCCATCAAGGGCCCATATGAGCTGTGATAAAGTACATATTGGATGTCAACAAATACACCAAATGTTCTTTTTCCTTGAGACTGAGAAAATTCTTACCGTCTCAACAATGCTTCCGTCCGATCAGTCCAGTGTATTGCCCTCTCTATGAGACACTCTGTGTGTGCTAGGAAAAGATCGTTTACACTTTCTGCCAACCTAGCAACTTTCACATGACATTTGTGTGTCATGTCAAGGAAATTCTTGTAGCGAACCCCTTTTAATTTAAGCTTCAAAGCAGATTAATGTTTCGTCACGTTAGTAACAAGCATGCTGTCACCCGTCCAACGAGAGGACTTCGAATTCTCCATCATTCTCTTCATGGCTTGCATTCCGTGCTGATTGAGGAACTCAAATAACATTTGGTTTTAGTTACGTTTCAGAGCCCGTATTCTGAGAAGCTCGCATTTTCAGCCGTTTTTTCGTACATTAGAATGATGAGTACACTGTGTCTTGCTAAATTCGAAAACGCGATGTGGTATAATAAAGGACTCTTGTTTTCTTTTCTTTCAGTCTTTTTAATGATTTCAATCAAGGTGCTGCATAATTAGCTTCAATCTTTCATGTTAGTTTTCTGTGTTTTTGTTGTAACAAAGCAGTAGGATTTCAAGTTGGTTTTTAAAATCTGAATAAAAGTCTGGTAACTGAGAAATCGACCTCCATTTACGAGCTTCCATTCCTGCGATCCTTATTAACAAATATATACAGGAATAATCTAAGCTGATGTTTCCAATGTGATGATGTTTCCATTGTGAGCAACTAATGAGTGGAGTGATTCATAAAAATGCAAATTTCGTAAGTCAGGTGACGAGAGGGTAATGCCTACATATTTTTTTTACACAGATTAGATTAGATTAATACTAGTTCCATGGATCATGAATACGGTATTTCGTAATGATGTGGAACGAGTCAAATTTTCCAATACATGATACAATTAAGTTAATTTAACAACATAATTAAGATAATATAATAACATTTTTTTTAATTTTTTATAATTTTTGTTTGGTTTCTTTTACTTTTTTTCTTAATTTATATCTAAAAGTTCCTCTATGGAGTAGAAGGAGTTCTCATTCAGAAATTCTTTTAATTTCCCCTTAAATACTTGTTGGTTATCTGTCAGACTTATTATGCTATTTGGTAAGTGACCAAAGACTTTAGTGGCAGTACAATTCACCCCTTTCTGTGCCAAAGTTGATCTTGAATAGTGAAGATCATCCTTTCTCCTAGTATTGTAGTTATGCACACTGCTATTACTTTTGATTTGGGCTTGGTTGTTAATAACAAATTTCATAAGAGAGTATATATACTGAGAAGCTACTGTGAATATCCCTAGATCCTTAAATAAATGTCTACAGGATAATCTTGGGTGGACTACAGCTATTATTCTGACTACACGCTTTTGTGCAATAAATACTTTATTTCTCAGTGATGAATTACCCCAAAATATGATGCCATATGCAAGCAATGAGTGAAAATAGGCGTAGTAAGCTAATTTACTAAGATGTTTATCACCAAATTTTGCAATGACCCTTATTGCATAAATAGCTGAACACAAACGTTTTAGCAGATCATCAATGTGTTTCTTCCAAATTAATCTCTCATCAATGGACACACCTAAAATTTTTGAATATTCTACCTTACCTATATGCTTCTGATTAAGATCTATATTTATTAATGGCGTCATACCATTTACTGTGTGGAACTGTATGTACTGTGTCTTATCAAAATTCAGTGAGAGTCCGTTTACAAGGAACCACTTAGTAATTTTCTGAAAGACATTACTGACAATTTCATGAGTTAATTGTTGTTATTCAGGTGTGATTACTATACTTGTATCATCAGCAATGAGAACTAACTTTGCCTCTTCACGAATATAGAATGGCAAGTCATTAATATATATTAAGAACAAATAACCCAAGACCGACCCTTGTGGAACCCCATTCTTGATAGTCCCTCATTTTGAGGAATGTGCTGATTTCCATGTTATGAGAACTTCTTATTTCATCTTTCTGCACTCTTCCAGTTAGGTACGAATTAAACCATTTGTGCACTGTCCCACTCATGCCACAATACTTGAGCTTGCTCTTGCAGAATTTCATGATTTACATAATCAAAAGCCTTTGAGAGATCACAAAAAATCCCAATGGGCGGTGTTTGGTTATTCAGATGATTCAAAATTTAATTGTTGAAAGAATATATGATATTTTCTGTTGAAAAACCTTTCTGGAAACCAAACTCACATTTTGTTAGTACTTCATTTTTACAGATATGTGAAGCTACTCTTGAATACATTACTTTCTCAAAAATTTTGGATAAAGCTGTTAGAAGGGAGATTGAACGGTAATTGTTGACATCAGATCCATCCCTCTTTTTATGCAAAGGTATAACAATAGCATATTTCAGTCTATCATGGAAAATGCCCTGTTCCAGAGAGCTATTACACAGGTGGCTAAGAATCTTACTTATCTGTTGAGAACAAGCTTTTAGTATTTTGCTGGAAATGCCATCAATTCCATGTGAGTTTTTTCTTTTAAGCAAGTTTATTATTTTCCTAATTTCAGAGGGAGAAGTGGGTGTGATTTCAATTGTATCAATTTGCATAGTTATGGCCTCTTCCAGCCTAGCATCTTCTAATGAACACCTGGATCCTATTATATCCACAACACTTAGAAAATGATTATTAAAAATATTTTCAACTTCTGACTTTTTGTTGGTAAAGTTTTCATTAAAAGTTTTAAATCAGTTACTAATGCAGTTTAGTTTCAACGGAAAACAGAGTTGTGCTGGACGAACAAACGCGCTCTTTGATGCTGCGCTAATGGAGCAGACGTTCTAGGAATATAGGAACTTGTGGCAAGGTTCTCAACTACCACAAGAAGGAGGACATTATTCAAAAATCAAGGCAGCATCTATGGAGAAAAACAAGTTTAGCAGATAAAAGAGTCTACATCTAATACTACAAGATACCACGCACGTTATACACCCAAGGTTGAAAGCCTTTCATCTTAGTGTTACGGAGCGTAGTCAAAAGACAAGGCATATCTTGGTCATATGATCCTCCTCGTGATATGAGAGGCCACGGAATGGATGTTAACAGAAAAACTTACTGATGATTTTAAGTTCCCTGTAGTTCCACTAGTATTACAATCTAACTTCTTCAGACTAAGGACATAAAGTAAATATGGTAAGGGAAATTGAGATAATGGGTACTTTTGTGTACTTCTTGTAACACGGTGACAGAACACAATCCCCTTGCGAAAGAAAAGAACGTTCGTCACTGAATTAATTTTCTATGGCGAAATATTGATAAAATAAGGTTCTGTTTCAGTAACAAAAGGTTGTAAATGTTCATGTGTATCTCGAAACTCTACGAAAAACTTTACTTGCACAATGTGCCATGTGTATCTCGAAACTCTACGAAAAACTTTCCTTGCACAATGTGCCATGACTGACACTATAGACGGCAATAGCGTATTTCAGCAACGCTGATATGGATCATGGACTACATATTTTACCACCGCGACTCACTGAATACATTCAATCTATTATTAGTTCCTTAAGATTATTCAGCTACTTCCCTAAAGTTGAGTGGCATGTGTGACGTATTTCGAGAGATATCTGAATGCGCAGCGATATGCGATTGAATTTGTAAAGATACTTGGTGTGGAAACTCGTTGAAATTATCGAAACACATTGAAATAACAACAACGTTATATACACATATTCAAAGTTATACCTCAATTTATTTAGGTTTTATTTATTGAAGTTACGTCAAATAGAGTCCTACGCGAAATTACCACATACAACAACTTGTAGGAAAAAGTGGTTCGGTCACGTACTGTCGTTTTAAGCCTTTATAGGATGACTTATCAAGCACACTGATTAGCACAGATATGGGTGAATTAATGAAACAAATAATAAATTGATAGTGATCTTTAAGGGGTAAAAATCTTTGACTATATGTTTACCGAAATCGACTTATGTTTTCTGTGATATCCCTAAATCGCTCCATTCGAATGCCGAGATGGTTCCTTCGAAAGGGCGCGGCCGATTTCCTTCCCCATTCTTGCCACAATCCGAGATTGTGCTCTGTCACTTATGACCTCGATGTCAGCCAATCTTCCTTCTGAATTCGACAAATGTAAATTTATAGTAAAATGGTGGCTTCGCATCCATTGTAACTCAACGCAATACTGATTAAAGACAGCACAAAACTATTAACGCATAATGTAATCAGAGCGTTTGCAGACAGTGAAGTGAACCGAAATGATCGTATGCTATTGATGGCAGGGAGTCTCCAGACGGTAAATTTTGCCGCCGAGTTGCAAGTCTTTTCGGGTGACGCCACAATTGGCGACCTACGTGTCGATGATAAGGAAATCACGATGATGACAACACAACACCCACTCCCCGAGGGAATGAAATCCTCGCCCCGGCCGCAAATCGAACGTGGGAACGCCGCGTGGCAGTCAGACGCGCTGACCACTTAACTAAGGGGTCGGTCATTAGCAAGTCGGAACTAAGTACTTGGAGCCTAGCAACAAGTCACTAAAACCTGCAGCGGAAATATGGAAGTGGAATAGCTGCATGCAAGTCTGTAAGCAGTATCAAGTTTGCTGCACTCGGAAAACAATCAATAGCTGGTAAGCGGGAGCTGAATAAGTTCATCAGCGGAGTTCCGAAATATTCTGAGCCCCGAACTGGAGGACATCGAAATGTTTCTAAGTCAGAACTAATACAACTAAGCCTCCTGTACATGGAGACTAAGAGCCTATACTTTGTATAGTGTTACTACGATCATACACTTTAACACCAGAACCCCAATAAACTTCAAGGAAGACAAGATAATTTCTGCAAATAAGAATAGGTTTTTTTATTTTATTATGAATATTCGACACTTGCACCATTGTGAAGTGCACTATGAGATAATAAAGAATTGAAACAGGCCACAGTTGACATAATATAACATTCATAGATGTAATAGCGATACACGTGGCTTGTTGTTGTTGTGGTCTTCTGTCCTGAGACTGGTTTGATGCAGCTCTCCATGCTACTCTATCCTGTGCAAGCTTCTTCATCTGCCAGTACCTACTGCAGCCTACATCCTTCTGAATCTGCTTAGTGTATTCATCTTTGGTCTCCCTCTACGATTTTTACCCTCCACGCTGCCCTCCAATATTAAACTGGTGATCCCTCGATGTCTCAGAACATGTCCTACCAAACGATCCCTTCTTCTAGTTAAATTGTGCCACAAACTCCTCTTTTCCCCAATTCTATTCAATACCTCCTCATTAGTTATGTGATCTACCCATCTTATATACTCCTCTCAAGACACTGTCCATTCCATTCAACTGCTCTTCCAAGTCCTTTGCTGTCTCTGACAGAATTACAATGTCGTCGGCGAACCTAAAAGTTTTTATTTCTTCTCCATGGATTTTAATACCTACTCCGAATTTTTCTTTTGTTTCCTTCATTGCTTGCTCACTATACAGATTGAATAACATCGGGGATAGGCTACAACCCTGTCTGACTCCCTCCTCAACCACTGCTTTCCTTTCATGCCCCTCGACTCTTATAACTGCCATCTGTTTTCTGTACAAATTGTAAATAGCCTTTAGCTCCCTGTATTTTACCCCTGCCACCTTCAGAACTTGAAAGAGAGTATTCCAGTCAACATTGTCAAAAGCTTTCCTAAGTCTACAAATGCTAGAAACGAGGTTAGCCTTTCCTTAATCTTTCTTCTAAGATAAGTCGTAGGGTCAGTATTGCCCCACATGTTCCAACATTTCTACGGAATCCAAACTGATCTTCCCCGAGCTCGGCTTCTATCAGTTTTCCCATTCGTCCGTAAATAATTCGCGTTAGTATTTTGCAGCTGTGACTTATTAAACTGATAGTTCGGTAATTTTCACATCTGTCAATACCTGTTTTCTTTGGGATTGGAATTATTATATTCTTCTTGAAATCTGAGGGTATTTAGCCTGTCTCATACATCTTCCTCACCAGATGATAGAGTTTTATCAGGACTGGCTCTCCCAAGGCTGTCAGTAGTTCTAATGGAAAGTTGTCTACTCCCGGGCCTTGTTTCGACTCAGGTCTTTCAGTGCTATGTCAAACTCTTCACGCAGTATCATGTCTCCCATTTCATTTGCGTCTACATCCTCTTCCATTTCCATAATATTGTCCGCAAGTACATCGCCCTTGTATAGACCCTCTATGTACTCCTTCCACCTCTCTGCTTTCCCTTCTTTGCTTAGAACAGGGTTTCCATCAAAGATCTTGAAATTCATGCAAGTGGTTCTCCATTCTCCAAAGGTCTCTTTAATTTTACTGTAGGCAGTATCTATCTTACCCCTAGTGACATAAGCCTCTACATCCTTACATTTGTCCTCTAGGCATGCCTGCTTAGCCATTTGGCACTTCCTGTCGATCTCATTTTTGAGACGTTTGTATTCCTTTTTGCCTGCTCATTTACTGCGTTTTTATATTTTCTCCTTTCATCAATTAAATTCAATATTTAATCTGTTACCCAAGAGTTTCTACTAGCCCTCGTCTTTTTACATATTTGATCCTCGGCTGCCTTCACTACTTCATCCCTCAAAGCTAACCATTCTTCTTCTACCGTATTTCTTTCCCCCATTCCTGTCAATTGTTCCCTTATGCTCTCCCTGAAACTCTGTACGACCTCTGGTACCTTAATTCCCACCTTTTTGCAGTTTCTTCAGTTTTAATCTACTATTCATAACCAATAGATTGTGGTCAGAGTCCACATCTGCCCCTGGAAATGTCTTACAATTTAAAACCTGGTTCCTACATCTCTGTCTTACCATTATATAATCTATCTGATATATTTTAGTATCTGCAGGGTTCTTCCATATATACAACATTCTTTCATGATTCTTAAACCAAGTGTTAGCTATGATTAAGTTATGCTCTGTGCAAAATTCTACCAGACGGCTTCCCCTTTCATTTCTTATCCCCAATCCATATTCACCTACTATGTTTCCTTGTCTCCCTTTTCCTACGCTTGAATTCCAGTCACCCATGACTACTAAATTTTCGTCTCCCTCCACTACCTGAATAATTTCTTTTATCTCAACATACATTTCATCAATTTTTTCGTCATCTGCAGAGCTAGTTGGCATATAAACTTGTACTACTGTAGTAGGCGTGGGCTTCGTGTCTATCTTGGCCACAATAATGCGTTCACCACGCTGTTTGTAGTAGATTACCCGTACTCCTATTTTTTATTCGTTTTCAAACCTACTCCTGCATTACCCCTATTTGATTTTGTATTTATAACCCTGTATTCACCTGACCAAAAGTCGTTTTCCTCCTGTCACCGAACTTCACTAATTCTCACTATATCTAACTTTAACCTATCCATTTCCCTTTTTAAATTTTCTAACCTACCTGCTCGATTAAGGGATCTGACATTCCACGCACCGATCTGTAGAACGCCAGTTTTCTGGCTTAGTTGCACAAATTAAAAAATTTTTTATCTCTCTCCAGTTGAGTGCGTTATTCTGTTGAGGGTGTCATTGAAAATGGGCCAAATGCCTGAACTAATCGCCCGTGCAATTAATAAATAAGAATATGTATTCTTGCTGAAGAACATTTGCGTGAATGATGATGTTCTTATTGATGGTATAATATTGTGAGTGACTGAGTCGCATCATACCCCTCTGCAAACATTTTCAAGAGAGTATGTCGTCACCTAACGACTCCACGCCCACGAAAACCTGCAGGTTTATGTAAAACGCTTGGCTTTCTTCTTGTTTTCTAAACATACTGGCGAAGTTGCTTAACTTTTCACTAAAGCATTAACGTTTAGTTTGCGTACATACGCGTTACTTTTATGTGTAACGCACAAGCATTAAAAGAATTTCGTAAGGAGTAACCCAATGTATATCTATATCTGAAGATAACACATGCTGTGATGTGTTACTTACTTAACACGATGGTAACGTAAGCCCTCTTGCGTTAACGAACTATTCAGTCTTGAACCAAATATACGCCTACCAGCATTTTTCGCGACTTATTCTCTAACAATTTTAAAATATAAGTGTCAAACAAAGTATTTTCCAGCTCAGTTGGTGCCAGTAATTCAGTGCAAGTCTCTGAAAAGTATGCTAGTATGTCTTTGGCTAGTATGTTTTTGGCGTGATGGGTTTCTGTCCGACAGATGCAAGATTGGTGCTTCCTGGAAAGGCCATCGCGTTCAAAAAGAGCTGCAGAAGTGTG
Organism: Schistocerca gregaria; assembly: GCF_023897955.1. Classification (NCBI taxonomy): domain Eukaryota; kingdom Metazoa; phylum Arthropoda; class Insecta; order Orthoptera; family Acrididae; genus Schistocerca; species Schistocerca gregaria. The sequence goes on from NC_064920.1 coordinate 659,618,406, forward strand.
TATTGTGTCTTCCAGGAATGAGTTAACAGTACACACTTATATCTCTCTTCAGAATTCATATGCTTACGAGTGGCTGCGCATAGAAACTTTTTAACATGTAACGTGTGATATGGATGGTAGTTCGCTTTCTCAATAGTGCGATATAGGCAGTAGTATGACATCGGTGCCGTGGTAGGTATTTGTTGAATGCTAGTCCAGTATCTCTGTCATAGTACATGTAACATATTATTCCGCGAGATACGAAAATACGCAGCCTCATTCCTTTGAATATGGAGCAGTGATCTCTATTAAACTCCTACCGACAGAATAGAATGTTTTGCTTGTTTGATTGTATGTCTGTGTGTGCTACGGTCGATTTACTTTAAGCTTTAGTATCACCTTACCGTGTGATTTAGTTACATCATTCTACTCAAATTACTAACTTCAATTAATCACAAGCACAACAAAATTACTTACTAGCAAGAGCAAAAACATATATACAAACACAGAATTAACCAGAAAAGGACAACAGAAATAAACGCTCAAGCTTGGTGGTGTAAGATGCTTAAACAGACACCCAGAAGCAGATAACTTTGAATTAAAAAATTTACATTTAGAAAAATAATTAAAAATGGAAACCTGTGGAATTTAATCATTACAACACTGCATTCAAAAAATGATTCTAGTTGCGGAAGTCAACACCGGCCACCTCAGATCTGCTTTTCACGACAGTTTACAACAGTACCGACGACAATTTGTAAAAAAACACACAAAATAAAACAATTACCACTCATGACTTTTTCAATAAACCACGAAGTTAATAATAAAAATTCTCGGGACTGTATGCTACTTTCAAACAACAAATGGATAAATAATTAATATCACTTAAACGTTATAAAACACAAAGATTGCCAAACGTGCAGAGATTAGCACGAGCCTAAAAAAAGTATCTATGAAATAAATGAAATTTTAAATCAAGCTGGCGAATACAGCAATTAAAATTAGCAGGATTAGATTTAAAAATTTTAATAGCTACACTATCTATTAGCCGCTCTGTTCTCAAACAAATAAAGAGTTAGCACAGTTGTGAATTAAATGAGCCGGAACGTACTTTAAATTAATAACAGACAAATAAAGCTTTACGCGACTTGGCGCTGCTACATTACGATTTCAAAAGGACCAAAAAAAATTCAAAACCGGCAACGTGCACAAGCAGCACAACAGGGAGCCATAACATTACACAGAAGCACTTTCCTAACAGCTCATTACAGTTAAGGCGTAACACTGAAGACTTCAAGGAGAGCACCACTTTCAACCAGCTATCTCACGGCGAAGGCAAGAAATCATTTACATGTTAACTGGTCTACGCTCACCGTTTCCAAAATGCAGCACTGTAGCCTCCACAAATAGGTTCCAAGAGCCTGTTATCCAACCATTGCGAGTTCTTGACATTGTGAAAACAGGATTTAGCAGACGCTGCCATTTATCTAAACTAAATCCACCAAACTCCTTTTACTTTGGACTTTGAAGGGCACGGCACGCAGTCTGTTCTAAAGTGGTGTGTGGCAGTGGATACATAGCACACCGTGCCCCAGTACCACAACGGACTTGGCACTACTACATCAAGTCAAAACGAAGGCACTGAATACTGGCCAACGCTTTACCCAACGCCCGAGCTGGACCGCGTAGCAATTTTTAACTATCGATGGCACGGTTCAACCGTTTCCTAAAGGGCAGCGATACCGTACATCCACGTGGTGCAAGTAAATCTTTGGAATCGAATGCCGGCAGGTTCATTTTGTACATCTCGCGCTTCATCAATGTCCTCTACCAGATATTCTGCAAATAATTTTGGTTTCAATTGAAAATGCCACGTCAAACTTCTTGCGGCACCTTTGTCCAAGCCCAACAAATCGTCGTTCCAGACCTTATTCCGCGGAATTCAGAAACTTTGTAACAGGTTAAGAAAGGATTAGTTTTTGTACAAAATAGTACAATATCTTTGTCTTTTAGGAGGTCAAGGATCCAAATTGAGTGTATAACCTGAGGAGCCAAGACATAATGCCCAATGACCAGTACCACTAGGTCGTACTGCGGGCTCGCGCCACAGTAAGGAAAGCATAGAGGGCTTTTAGAAATTTCTACAACTCGTAGACGGGAGTGAGTACATAATATTTTTGAAGGAACCCATGTCCGGAATCGTGCCGTTTCCGTCCTACAGCCGTCTGAAAGCTTGTTTGCTAGATAGGTATTCAATAAGGCGGTTATAGGAGTGGGTGCTTACGTCGGATCGACTGGGTCATTCGACGTCTGGCCTATCTCTCTGGTGTGGTCAGAGCCTTATTCACGTGTCTGTGAGTATTACAGCAACATGGTTGAGTACACGTTCGCGGAACACACCGACATTATTCTTCTCAATGACGAATCTCACGATAATTTTTCCTGTCACCTTTATCAGGATCATCCTCCACAACGTCCTACTACATCGCATTCCTTTTTCGCCACAATTACGCAGCGCCTTCGGGAAAGGGTACCTTTGCCCTCAGCAGGAGTGACGGTTGTGCTCCAAGGGGATGCCGAACACCCGTACTGAAAGAGGGTGTACTCCATCACGTGGAAGAGAACTAATCAGCGAATACACGAGCAATTTATTTGAATATTAATGCCTGGGATATAAAACAAGTAATGTGCTGCGACACGCCTAATCAGTTCCTTGTGAAAGTGGTCGCGTCACCAACATGTTTGAAATGGTTGTAACACGGAAACGGTATATTTCCGGACATGGTTTCCAGTTCAAAATATTATCCACTCACTCCCAACTTTTGAGTGGGAATTTACTAACACATTATATAAGTAGAAGAGAGAGGACTGGGGATTCATTATAGCGACGACATGGGTCGCAAATGGGGAAATCCTCTGACATAAGAAACATTGATAAAGGGTAGATTGTGAGAAGAGCATGGCGCCTGTGAACAAGAATCTCTGGAACGATGCATCTGGTCGGCAATTGGCATGCTACTATCGTGAGCATTGCTGTAAAGTGGCTGCAGAACGAAGACATCGCATAGGCGGCGAGGTGGCTAACTTCCACGCATGATCATCTCCACTTCGAAATCGTAGCCTTGCCTTCTCTGAAAATGACGTTATTCTTGGGAATAGGTTGTTTTAAAGTGAATGCAAAATTAATACTACTGTTTCAGAAGAATTTTCTGAATAACATGTAGAGGGCAAGATAAGTCGACCGTTCTCGGAAATAAGAAACTCAGTACTCAGCCTCTCGTTGCCTTGGTTCCGATATACTTGCTGCAGCAGTAAACAACGTAATCTTCTCCCGGGTCAGGAGTGCCTTTCTACGAAACATCTCTCCCTTTGCCTCTCGGAAGCTTCAAGCAGGCAGTGAGCCGTTATAGGTAGCAGGAAAATACCATGCGTCATCCGATACTACGTTTTCTTACAAACACAATAGACAGGCTACAAGGAGCTTTGTTTCCCTTTCACGAGCCCTACGAAAAATAAACAATCATCTATCTCGCGTAAACAGAGAGCCAGACAGAGAGAGAAAGAGAGAGAGAGAGAGAGAGAGAGAGGGTAATAAAGAGGCCTGTAGAGTCAATGGTAAGACATATGGGGAAGAGAACACTAACATCAAACTTTAAATGCCATACTTAATCTAAGATTTCACAGAATAAAACTGACGGAAAAAAACCATAACGCTAAGAAGGAGTTGTACGACATAAACGAAAATCGGCTGGCATGTTGATGAATAAAACGTATATTCAGATTTCGTACCAGTGGCATAAGAGTAACGCTAGTGGCGGAATCATGAGGACGCAAATTAGGGCTGCTTTGTACACATGCTGTAACGGTCGTGAACGATACTACCTTTGAGGTTGGACATGGTAAACTGATGGTAGGCAAAAATGTCATTAAGGCAACAAAGAGACCATTATCAACACCCCACTGACTTCGAATGTGGTCGTGTAACCATGCCTACAAGTAGCTGGATATTGACTCTTCAATACTGCAGAAATATTTGGCAGGAGAGTAGCCACTGTGCATGATTTCTGGCTTTAATTGTCAACAGAAAGTTCAGTCACATGAAGACCGGGCTGCGGACTGTCTCATGGCACTACCGAGAGGGATAACCAACCGTGTTTGGCGTATGGCTGTGGCGTATTGAACTGCACCTTCGGCAGTAATTTGAGCTGCCGTTGGCATTATACTGACACAATAAGCTGTTGGAAATCAGTTATGTCAAGGGAATCTGCGAGCCAGAAGCTCTGAAACGTGAATTACACCGTCCTCAAACGACCGCCATTTGCTACTTCCGTGGCGTCAAGCGAGGGCTCACAGGAGGGCAAGATTGTGTTTTCTGATGAAAACTTGTTCTTCCTCGGTGCCGGTGATGGCTTTGTGTTGGTTATAAGGAGGCTAGCTGAGGGCTTGAAATCAAACTGTCTGCGTGCGTGAAACAATGGACACACACCTGTGGAGTACTGGGTAGTACTGGAAAAGGTAATAATGCAGACATCACGATTTTCACGGCTGCAACTATGGTCTATAATGCCTGGAAAAATGTCATCTCTATAAATGCCCCAGAAAGTGCATGTTTGTAAAGTGAAAACAACACTCCTATCAGAGTCATCAGTCTTAATGAATTCTGTCCCGCCACCCTCAGGGTCAGAACTTCTAGCCAGAATTTCTTGAGGATATCGTTCATGTTGACGACGACATCGGTGTCGACGGTGTTCTAATCGATGCTAAGATGTCGGACTATCAGGATGAGGCAGAAGAAGATAACGAACAGCAACTGCGCCTCTAGTCACATTGCGCGAGAGGGTCGTCTCTCCATAGCGTACGCTCCTACATCCTCATCAAAGAAACGAGTGATGATTTGTTATCAACTTTTATCACCATCGAAAATCCGTAGGACAATGCTAGATGAAACTCAAATTCTCATACGACAATCACCGAATATTTTTCAGAAAGACAAGTAACGTTATCATTGGTATGTTTTTCATATCTGTACGTACCCAGTATATGTATGTATTATTTTGCACATTATGAACAAAAAGATAACTGCATAAGTGTCATACTATGTGTGTACTGCAGTGTACTTTAAAACTCTGGTTAAACATATATTAGTAAGTTTCAGAATGAAAAGGAAAGCAAAGCAAAGAAAATGTTCAATGGGAAACCAGAAATATATGTTATGAGAATTCAATGCATTCCAAACCAAACAAAGCAACAAACTGAAAGTTGTCTCTTATAGTGGCGTATTTGACAGTTTCAATAGATTCAGTTTTTCCCGTGTCGATTATCTGAAACAACCTTCGTTCTTATCTTTGAATCAGCTACTACATACGCTACAATAGGGTACCTGCTGAGGTTCTTTGGCTCCTGAGCGGCCTAGCGAATGAGGCGTTAAGTTGCACCTTCCGCAGTGGCCGGACGGTTCTAGACGCTTCAGTCTGGAACCGCGCGACTGCTACGGTCGCAGGTTCGAATCCTGCCTCGGGCATGAATGAGTGTGATGTCCTTAGGTTAGTTCGGTTTAAGTAGTTCTACGTTCTAGGGGACTGATGACCTCAGATGTTAAGTCCCATAGTGCTCAGGGCCATTTGAACCATTTGTTAAGTTGCGAGGCCACTATGAATGCTTGTGTGAATTTCAAAGGAGGCAAAGGAGAACAAGAAGAGTGGGTTCCCTCCAACCCGTTCGAGACTGTGACAGTGATAAGACGTACTTTCTTATGATGACGTCATATTGAAATGACGTCATATTGAAAGTTTCTGCATTTACACACTCTCAGGAAGAGAGAAAGTGCTGTAATACGTCTGCAATACGTAAAATAGGAATGGTTTGTAGGAGTGAGACATTTTATTAAGAACGAAGTTTCTCTCATGTGTCGAATTTGGACAAAAGGTAACCATTCTAAATTTACTAAATGCGGGCGAGACATATTGGCCTCTCGAAATCTGTCAGCTCCGGCAGAGTGGCTCTCGCAAATGCGGTTCGGTTGGGTGGCCTCCACCCTGTTTATGAGTTGCATGTATCTCGCGATCGAGTTTAGGAAGTCAGTACTTCAATTAATCAAATGGGGTGTGTCTTCCATCATTTTACAGTGTACGTTAAATAGCTGGGCTTTGTATGGGAGTGCTAAAAATGGCACGTGTTTTAACTCACTGTAATGGAGGTCAACTATGCCTGTTTTATATGCTCAGCTTTGCCTGTTTTATATGCCTGTGACAAAATAAATATCTAAGTTAACATATATCTTGTGTCACCCATTGCAAATCCATGCCATTCACATATTCAGTTTCAAGAGGAAGCATTGTTGTGAGATAAGACCTGTGGTCAAATAAAACGCCTTGTATGAATGGTTTGTGTGGGTGTAACTAAACGAAATATTTGCATGGTCTATTCAGTTCATGGTTCATACAGTATAATTTTTGCTTATGATAATCAGTAATAACCACTTTTTATATTATTAAGCTGTTTGCAGGTCACGCTAAGTACGTTACCTCGAGAACTTCAAGAGGAGAGCTACATCACGTTCTCACTACATACACTGAAAGGCCAAGAAACTGGTACACCTGCCTAACATCGTGTTGGGCACTCTCAAGCACGCAATTAGTGGTAGAGGGTATTGACACCATGAATCCGGCAGGACTGTCCATAAATCCGTGAGAGTAGGAGGGGGTGAGATCTCTTTTGAATAACACGTTGCAAGACATCTCAGATATGCTCAATAATGGTCATATCTGGGGACTTTGGTGGCCAGCAGAACTGTTTAAACTCAGACGAGTGTCCCTGGAGCCACTCTGTAACAATTCTGTGGTGTGTCGGATTGTCCTGCTGGATTTTCTCAAGTCCCTCGGAATGCAAAATGGACATCAATGGCTGCAGGTGATCAGACAGGATGCTTAAATAGGTGGCACCTGTCAGAGTCGTATCGAGACGTATCGGGGGTCCCACATCTCTCCAACCGCACACGACCCACAGCATTACAGAGCCTCCACCAGCCTGAACAGTCCCAAACTGACATGAAGTGTCTATGGATTCATGAGCTTGTCTCCACGCCTGTACACTTCCATCGGCTAGATTGGATTCGAAAAGAGACTTGTCCGACCAGACAAGATGTTTCTAGTCATCAAAAGCCCAATGTCGGTGTTGACGGGCCCAGGTGAGGCTGTGTCCCGTCTCTCGTGCACTGATTGCAACATCACTTTCAAATTAACTTAAATCTTGATAAGCTGCTATTTTACTAGCAGTGACCGAGCCAACAACTGCGCCAAACTGCGCGTTGCCGATCGCAGACCCGTATTCTCCCGTTTACATAGGTCTGTATTTAAATAAGGATGCCTATACAAGTTTTTTTGGCCCTTCAGTGTATTTTTGTTACGATGACATCACAAGTTCGGCGTGCTGAAAGATAAACAAATTATACACGAATGCATAAACTTGTAACCATATCTTACTAATTAGCGAAAAGATAAATTTTGTTGGGCAGATTTATTCTAGTTTCAGTGAAAGAGAAGTTAATCAGTCGTCAGTATTTAGTGCCTTATAATATAACCAAGTAATAGTATTCGTTATACAGAATACTAGACAATGTTCAGCAGCTTGGAAAATAAATACTGTACTGGTATGTAGAGGAATAGGAGAATAATTTGAAAAGGTACTTAGGTAACGAGCAAAGGGTGTGTTACGTACGAAGAACGCGCTAACAAAAGAAAATGTGATGTGATGCAAGGCCATGTTTAAGAGAATGAGAGAGTTTCATGGAAACAACATTAACAATTGAAGAAAATTATTCCAAAAACAGTTCAAAATGTGATTAGTAGATACAGTGTTATTTACTGAGAGATACAGTTACAGCCAAAATGAATACGAAGAAAATATACATTAATAGAAATTTATTATGGGCATGTGACACTGCCTGCCTCCGTAGCTGGGTCCTGAGTAGTGAGCTTGTTGACTTCCATACGTAGGACCTGGATTCGATTTTGGTACTGCGACGGATTTTGGTTGGTGGAAGGCTGGAACGGGGCCCACTCAGCCTATGACGCCAATTGAGGTACAGCTTGTATGAGATATAGAGGCTTTAGGCACGCTGACCTGCTGACCGGGAGAGCCGTGTGCTGACCACACGCCCCTCCGTACAGGATCCCACACCATGGCTGATGGATGACACGGCAGTCATCCGGGAAGGAAGTAAGGATTTGGTTTAACGTCGACAACGAGGCTGTTAGAGACGGAGCACAAGCTGGGATTGTGTCAAGGATGGGGAAGCAAATCGGCCATGTCTTTTCAAAGGAACCATCTCGGCATTTGCTCGGAGTGATTTAGGGAAATCACTCGAAACCAAATCTGATGGCCAGGCACGGGGTCGAACTGTCGTCCTCCCGAATGCGAGACCAGTGTGCTAACCTGTGGGCCACCTCGCTCGGACTGTTAATCAGGCCCGATTTCGCTTCTGTGGCCAGGAGGGCAGAGAACCTTTATTATATACATTTCTTCAGTTAAGATGGTAGGTGGTGAACTATCTAACAACAGAAAGAAAGTTGTAAAGGTGAATGTCACACTTATAACGGAAATAATGACATTCTGAATGAAATGTTCAGTGAGGTGTCTGAAACCATTTGTGATATGAAATCGTTGGAATATAACGTAATTATAATGGAAACGATTGCAACTAAACGAACATTTATATGAAAGGAATTTGTGGAGTTATCAACAAAATGTTTGCAACGGTACACAAGTTCTGGGAACTGGAACAATACCGCAATTATTCTCCCAACGAAAGTAAAAGACTAGAAGAAAACCCATAGCTTGTACCTATACGCCTTCTCTCCGAAAAGTACCAGTTACAAGGTACCACACAAATAGAAAAAAAAATCAGTTTATGTAAATTAAAGCAACAAGCTGGCTTTTGAAATGGGTAAAGTGGGAAGTGTGTAAGTCGTGAAAGGATATACAGAACATAGCAATGAGTCTGAATTAGGTAGCATTCATAGATTTTGGAAAAGTCCTAGTCGCAATTACGGTACAAACCGTACTAACCAACCTTGAGCAATAAGGTGGTAATACAACATATTTTGGCGTGCTGAAAATTACTTACATCCTCCTCTGGCTTCCATTAGCCTGCAATTCATAAGGAGAGGAGAGTCATGCAAGGAGGTTTCAGGTAACCAAAACTTCTTTCAGCAGGCTTAGACTGCGGTGTCGTCCAAGGATTGTGGTGCCAAAGACAGCTCTGCACCTCGCAAGGGTAACCAAGCGGCATCGACAAATGAGCGACACCGGCGCAGCAACGCCCCCAAGAATGTTTGCCCCCCCCCCTACCCCCCTCCCTGTTCGAGTCCTCCCTCGGGCATAGGTGTGTGTGTTCTCCTTAGCGTAAGTTCGATTAAGTAGTGTGTAAGCCTAGGGACCGATGACCTCAGCAGTTTAGTCATACTGGAACTTACCACAAATTTCCAAACAGCATCGCCTTCTAGTAGCCCACCTGCGTATTAGGCAGAAGTCGACGTGGAAATTATTACTAAATGTATTCTTTGTGATAGACCTGTAATTTGTATCATGTGATACGTTAATGTTCGGAGACGGTTTCCTGTGGAAATGGATCGCACAAAGTTAAGTACTCTTTCTTATCTATGTTATAAAAATGTGAACTAATATTTTATGTGTTGTTTTATCACTTCTGTCCCCTCTCGGAGCAAGGTAAAGAACCCAAGATTGTACCGAAAAGTGTATTTTCTCTATTTGAGTGCACAGAGTATGTTCCTTCAGAAGAACAGAGACGACGTACATCCAGCAGTTGTGAAACACTATTGGGAAATTGAAGGGGGATCATTGCTGTCAGCTGCAGCGGGACGTTAAGCGGAATCAGAGGCGACGAGTGAAATCTCTAGGCAGCCAACAGGGGCATACTGGACACGGGCTGGCGCTCTCTGCGAGTGTGGATCGGCCGTAAGGCGTACCGAAATAGTCCACGTAGTTGCGATGACGCTGTATACCGGATGGCGCAGTGGTTACCGCACCTGCCTAGTAAGCTGTAGATCCCGCGTTCGAATGCCGATCCGGTACAGATTTTCGTTCGTTGCCACTGATTCCGCTTGATGTCCCGCTGCAGCTGATAGCAATGATCCCCTTTCAACTTATACAGAGTGTACTTTCGTCAGATACAACATAGACGAAGCTTTCATATTCCTAAACTGGGAAAAGAGAGAAATAAAACGTGTTTATGGAATAAACCTAAGCCACTAGCTTGAGCTTGTTACATTGTAATGTCCATTTCTGTCTCATATGGGTTTCAACAACAAACGGAAAAACTTCCAAAGAAATCCTATTTTAGAAATCGCCATACGAAAATGGGCTTAATTTCTACACAAAACTGAGGCACCCTTCAAGTGAAGAAATCGCCTGTTTTGTATAGCTTTTTTGCGTTTCCACATTAGTTATGGTTGAGCAACGTTTCTCAATGCTGAGACATTATAAGTTCTAGAGTATCACACAAAATTTAGTCGTGAAAGGTAGTTCTCAAAGTACGCTGGTTGAACGGCAAAATAACTGTCAGAGGGAAAAGTAGAGAGCATAGAAAATTGGGAGTGGAATCCACAAGAAAAGCTTTCCTCTAAAACAGAAATACTAGTATGATAACGTATAACCTGCGACAAGGTTTCATCAACGGCTTCGGTCTTCAAAGGATTTATGTGTTCGGTACTCTAACTTTTTCGATAGCGACATTTACCGAAATTATTCGCAGTGCCATCGCGGTTGATCCAGATCTTCATGACGTCACCGCGCTTCTGAGTTCAGGAAACGACCGAATCCTTATTTAACTACAGATCATCTACGGATTTGTCCGTTTCGTGACTTCAGAAACGTCCATGGTGCCATTGTTGAGATCTAGACCAACTTCAAGAGCAGCAAGGATAATTTCGGAGAGAGTCGCTTCCGAAACCAGAGAAACAATGGAAAAATGATTCTTCGCGATGTCAAAGGGATTGACGTTAGCATATGCAGTGTGTAACGTAAGAGCGTGGGACGCATTGTATACATATGGTGAAAGACATCGCCTTAGTTGTTTCACAACTCGACAGAGGGAACCTTTCCCCTTCATGCAATTTCCATAAAGCATTAGTTTACTTTGAATTCTTGACTTAGATACACAAAAAGAGTCAAAAAAAGTGCAGCTTACGCGTCGCGTTTGTGAAAGATGTTTGATACCGACCGTCAAACGTTTGTTCATCGGCAGAAATGAAGATTGGATACTGCAGGATGATAATGATCCGAAGCACCGCAGCAGGCTTTGCAGCGATTGGTAAACGGAGAAAAGTATTGGATTCGCCCTCAGTGTTGCCTGACGCTGATCCCACTGAAAAGGTTTGGTCTCGCTTAAAAAAGAAGTTGCAAGGAAAAAAATGTTCCGTCTGGAACAGCTGTCAATGCAAATTCGACACATTTGAATGTTTCTTCCACGTGATTACGAGGAAAACCTGTTTTCAAGCATGCCTCGGAGACGTCATGTAGTTATTAATGCTGCAGGTGACTCTGTTTGTTATTAATTGTAATTGCATTTACCTTTTGTTCATGTAAGATGTATGTATATGTTTCAGTTTGTGGTCAAATACAATTTTCTAATATTTAACCCGACCACTCTGTTACTTGGCGCCGGCCGGAGAGGCCGAGCGGTTCTAGGCGCTTCAGTCTGGAACCGCGCGACCGCTACGGTGGCAGGTTCGAATCCTTCCTCGGGCATGGGTGTGTGTGATGTCCTTATGTTAGCTAGATTTAATTCGTTCTAAGTTCTAGGGGACTGATGACCCCTGCAGTTAAGTCCTATAGTGCTCAGAGCCATTTGAACCATTTTTTTTGTTACTTACCAGGTTGTAAGTTTAAGTGCAAGGAAATATTTTTGAAGTTATTTGGAATGAAGGCAGCATTATTAGAATTGAAACTGGGACGATAAAGAGTGTAGGCGAAATGGGAACCAGAGAGAAAATCCAATAAAGCTTTGCGTAGGCGCATCGATGGCATCACATCGCTTTTTTCAGTCCTGAGCGCCGGCCACGGTGGTCTCGCTGTTCTAGGCGCGCAGTCCGGAACCGTGCGACTGCTACGGTCGCAGGTTCGAATCCTGCTTCGGGCATGGATGTGTGTGATGTCCTTAGTTTAGTTAGGTTTAGGTAGTTCTAAGTTCTAGGGGACTAATGACCACAACAGTTGAGTCCCAGAGTGCTCAGAGCCATTTCATTTCAGTTCTAAGCGCACTGTGATCACACGAAGATGCCTAGAAAATGGCGTCTCCCGCGAGTATGAGTGCCCGTGAGAGAGTTCGCCTGATTTCATCCACCCCATACAAGGTAACTGTCGTGACAACTTCATGACAATTCTATGCCACACACTGCAGGGCAATGAGAACACCATTGTGTTTGATCATGCACCATACAGCCCTGACTCGGCTCCCTCTGATTTCCGTCTCTGCTCACGTTAACCGCTTGCTATAAAGAAAATACTTTGGCACAAACAACAAGCAACAAATCAGCGTAGATAACTGGCAGAAAGCACAGGCGGCTGCCCTCTATGACGAGGGTATTTGGAAGTTCGTACAATATTACGACAAATATTTCAATCGTAGAGTCGACTAATTAGGGAAGTTTGTGAAAGGTGTAGCAAACAGTTTTGATTTTAGCTATATATGACGGTATCATTTAGTTTTGTATTTCACCGTCGTTTCCATTTCGCCACCGATCGGACCTTAGTTTCCGAATAGCCCTCGTATGTTGCAGAAGTCATGTGGAGATGAAAAGGTGTCGAAGTGGATAACCTGGTGTGAAGAACTGCTTCAAGCAGCTCTTCAGACTGACGAGCATGTAAAAAGCGGACTTTCAAGTGGTCAAACTTTACTTTGTGCTAATATGTTCACATGTCACATCTCAGGAGGAATATGTGACGTCGAGTTGGCTTCTTTCAGAGCCCTCTTACTCCTCACAGTCACTCCCTATGCATAGGACGCTGACCCGTGAGGAGAGAGGTAGAAGGGCAGATAATGCCATCACCCTCTGAGCGCGGCACCCACTGCCCGGCAACATTTTTCACCTGCGCGGCCAATAGCCGCTGCACGGGCGGCGAAATTAATATTTGCCGCGCCGAGCTGGCTGACGTGCCCGGACGCCCCGGAATACAGGCGCGGGCCTGCGAGAGGGGCGCCGCCGGAAAGATTAATGCGCCGGAGCCTGGGCCCCGAGGCAGCACGTGGCCGTCCGCGCGCCAGACACCGCCTCCGCACAAAGCGCGACCGCGACCTTAGGGGATGTGTCCTGGCGGCAGCACGTGGCTCCCAGCCTCTTCACGGAAGCACGCACACAGCCGGCAACCGATAAACAGCCGTCCAAAGGCGCCACGGCGGGGGGAGGAAAGCGAAAGTGTCTGTCCCCACCTCACCCAGCGCTCGTCGCCTCTACGCGGGGATACACCGCGAAAGCGTAAGCTCCTTTTGTAATGGCGCACTTCCACGGTAATCTCTGTCGAGAGCACAAAGAAGGTAAAAGCTTCGTAACGGCCGAAAGCCTGCTGCAAAGTGTGCCAGTAATGCAACATTTCTCAGGCCGATAAATCCGAAAAAGACGTAGGAACCACGAGCATCGGAAACAGTGAGGCATATTACGCTTACGAAAATATGCAAAACAAGAGTTGCAACATAACGTCGCTAGGAAACGTCTAGATTCGTATGGAAATATCCAAATATGTCTCTCGATAAAGAAGAAATTTTACCAGTAGTAGTAAGGAGTATACTAGTGTAACGCACTGCAAAACGAACCGGCCTCTACATCCTCTACACATGTGACTGAAGCCACTCACACCAAAACTGACGTTACTAATACTCACTAGCATGACACAGAGGAAGTAGATTGTAATATTCATGTTAAACCAAAGTCGCCAGAATCTGACACCGCAATGGAATAACTTTATCCTCTGTGGATTGTGGCAGTGTTAGAAGATGCACGCTTTCGTAGTCTAGACAGCAGCTACTACACTGACATTTTTTTCTTTTTTTGTCATCTGTCTCCTGACTGGCCCTCCACGAATTCCTCACCGGCACCAATCTCTTCATCTCAGAGTAGCACTTGCAATTTATGTCCTCAATTGTTTGCTGGATGTATTCTAGGCTCTGTTTTCCTCTACAGTTTGTACCCTCTACAGCTCCCTCTAGTAACATGGAAGATATTCCCTGATGTCCCCTCTCCTTATGAGTTTTTCTATTTATTCCTTTCCTCGCCGATTCTGCGGAGAACCTCCTCATTCCTTACCTTCTCAGTCCAGCTAATTGTATACGACAGCAGTTAGTTAGGTTTACGTAGTCCTGACTTCTAGGGGACTGATCAGCTCAGATGTTAAGTCCCATAGTTCTCAGAGCCACTTCATTTTTTTTCTTTTTTTTTTTTTTTTTTTGAGGAGCTACCAAGTTGCAGGCATGCTGTTACTTCCGTTTCTCCATTATTTCAAATCTCCGTAAACATGATCTACTGGATTAAAACCGGGTTATTTTGCTGTCTAGTAGGGATGCAGCAGGGGTACTGAAGATTTTGTCAATCAAGGAACATACGCCTGCAACCCTGTGAACATGGTTGTTATCGTCTTGAAATATGTGAGGGGTTCATATCACGAACTGTAGAAGAAAAGGTAGTACTTGGTCATCGAGGATGATGAAATAAACATCCTGTGTGCGTGTGTGTGAAATCTTATGGGACTGAACTTAACATTCTGGTACAGGTTCGTGGTAACTTATCCGAGTGGCTCCGAGTCATGATACGAGGAACATTTTCAAATCGCCATAGAAGCACCTCTGACACGAGCTGCAGCTTAATTTCCTCCTCGGACTGCTGCTGCACCTGACAGGTTGTATTATTTCAAAGGAGTCAAAGTCGCAAATCTTCGGACCACATTATAAAGACCCAATCAGGTACTATCATTTCGTAGTAGTTTGACACATTGAGGCTCCCTGTGAGTTAGAACCTACTTTCCGGCCGGGGTGGTCGAGCGGTTCTAGGCGCTACAATCTGGAACCGCGCGACCGCTGCGGTCGCAGGTTCGAATCCTTCATCGGGCAGGGATGTATGTGATGTCCTTAGGTTAGTTAGGTTTAAGTAGTTCTAAGTTCTAGGGGACTGATGACGTCGGAAGTTAAGTCCCATAGTGCTCAGAGCCATTTGAACCATTTACCATCACTGTTCTTACGCTGTCTCGCATGTCTGCGCATGAAGACCATTCATTATAGGCAGACACGCCTCACTGAAAAATTAACATCTTGAGCAGAGCCACTCACGGTGTGGTTATAGACACGTCCAAACACTACCGACCGATCGCACAGTGCTGATCCCATAGTAGTGATGTGAATTATACACAAGGTCACTGCCATGACTTATGTCAGCTGAATTGAGTCTATGTCTGTCAGATCTGCAAAGTGACCAGTGTGTCCTTTTAAGAGACTGATTAGTATTTTTACAGTGAGTCTGTATTCAAATAGACATTGCCTCTCAACATCACCGTGACCTGTAGCTATCTTTTGTTTCGCGAATTCCTTATCATTCGTAATTATTCGTATGCATGTAGTCAATAGGCCAATGACAAGCAGTAAATTATCACTACCAAACGATTTGCATTAGAAACAAAAATCCTGTTCCTGAAGCTCAAGACTGGGTCATGGATTGGCTTTGTTCGTACAATTTCCTCAGTAAAACCTTAGTGCAAGATCTTGGTATTTTGTGGTGAAAATTAATTCAGTTGGTTAACATTTCCACACTACTACAATATTTAAGAGACCTGTGTCTTCATTCTCAGAACATCGAAAGAGGAAGATATACGGACCAACAGAACTGCCTGAGGACTACGTGTTACATTGTCGAAATAGAGTGTATCAGTGCAGGCCAAAGGCAAGGGATCTTTTCCGGAAGTGGACTTCTTGTCACAACCTGCTGGCGCAGTACTGCACCATGCCGCACACGTACGAGCCACAGCACGCCTGTCTGGTGGATGACCAAGAGTGTTACTGTAACCTGAGGCGCTTCATCACACGGTGTACGCGACGCCTGAGGCAGACACTCAACGAAAAACCCTCTCTGCTGACTGTCAGACAAGGCTCGACATCCGTTTAGTAAAGCATCGAATGTGCAGGTGCTATAGTGTTGACTTACGCCTTCAGGGCGCAGTCGCTTGGCCCTCATCCTAGAGGGACAGCTTACATAGGGAACAAGCCGCTACACTGATGGTCCAAGGGTCGAACTGAGGCCCTTCCAACCACTGAATCACGTGGCGTCCGCCAGCGCCCCAGATGACATCAGCCAGAGGCAGGTCCTGTCGGCGTTCGTCTCCAAGTGCCTTCGTCGCCAGCCGCCGGTGCCGCCCACCAGCCACTGGCCTACAGCCAAGCATGGCTGATCCGCCTGCTCAGCAGCTGTGCCATTTTGGTGAGTTCAACGCCCACCATCCTGGACCCGACATATGTGAGCCCGAGAATTCTCACATATACTGTCGAGAAATAAATAAAGGATTCGGATTCTACTATCCTCAATCTGCTTGTGACGTACGCTACTCACTTACTCCCATAAGAGAGAACCGCCAACTCTAAAGGTGGTGTCAGGATTATTGGTGGAGTTTACAATGATAGTCCAACATCAATTTTCAGAAACGGCAACAACTGTAGTAGCAGTTCAGCAGTGATCTTCACTTGAGAGATACAAGTGCCGACTTTTAACTCTTGTTTGGGCCCATATGATTACTTATGCCTTTTCATTTTTTCGCATTGAACATGTTTATGTCGTTTACTTCTGGTAGTGATTCACGGGAAGCAATGTGGCACCAGCTGAACAGGTATCAGATCAAGAAACAATACACCGTTTACTTGATCAGACTGCTCGACTGCTCAAATGCTAGCTGATAATGTAATATGGCATTAGCGAGCTTGAAAACTTACGGGCGAATAGAAGTTAACAGTCTTCTCCTAACTTGTTTCTACTTGTCCACGATACCAGCACAGCCTTGTTAGTAACTCGTTTTTCAAGCAAGTCAGACAAAGATATTTTGACCTATGTGCCGGTAGGTAATTTACTTACAATTGTAGAACTGGGGAGAAGTCGGGGGGGGGGGGGGGAGGAGGAATAACGAATAGTTATTAAGTGTCCTTCGGTTGAAGTTGGCACGGAATGCTCATAATATGCCATGAGAAATTACAAAATACTCGATAGCTTCAGAACCTGAATGAAGGACTGGTGGATTGACATAGAAAGAAAATTATCTTTAGTTTTGTCGCGAGCAGCTAATCGTGTAACCTGAAGGTAATGAGACCCAGTGGAGACTCTTTTTTACTGAGAGGTACTGACAATGCCAAAAATGCCTTTCTTCAAGAGGCGGAGCAAAGGGGGCTAGACGCAGCTGCAATGTATCGCAAAGCGCTGGAAGAATTTCCAAAGTCTTTAACGAAGCTGTGACGACCACTACAGCTTGTGCAGAAAGGTATGCAGTGGACAGAACTACGGTAAAGAAGGCAGATATTAACTGTAGGAAACCTATGTGTGAGAAGTGTAAGCAAATTGGACGCTTGTAATGGGAATGTCTGGGCACGTTTGCGTACGCCAAGGAAGGTGGGGGGGGGGGGGGGTTAGAGCTTGCACCTGGGCATTAAATGAGAAAGGCAACGAATGGTGCGGCAACTGTGCAGCATTCCCAGTAAATTTGCTTAGTCCGTGGCGGACTATTACTTGATGGACTATGTAGGAGGAAGTGTGTGTAAATATTTAATAGGTGCACAAGTGAAGGTATCCCTACCGAATCGGGATGTACTTGGTATACATGTACAAGGAATTTCAATCCGGTTCATCGTGCAGCAAGTCACGTAAGTGGCAGTAGTGTTCACTGGCTCAGTTCGACATTGACAAACTTCTCAGTGGGAGAGTAATACATCTAGGTTTACACGGAGGTATTCCCTCGAGTTGGAAACAGCTATGATTCCATACATAGACTGGGTTTCCTGGGTAAACATCACTGCCAAAGCCGATATGGAACGACATATACTGGACTTTGATAGGACATCAGTGTGTTTGGGTTTTACTGTCGGAAAAACTGAAATGCCACGAGGCACGCCCGAGACATCGAATAACTTACGTAAACTGCGTGTACGCTCATTTAGATCTAATTGATGGGACAAAATAACGAAAGGTAGAGGGAAGCTAGTCTCGGTAGACAGAGGAACAGATTAGCCAGTTAATGCTTTGTGTCTAGTTAAACCATTGGTGGAAGGTGAGGAACAGGACAAGGTACAGTGTTTTGTACACTCTACTTTGTTATGTGTGAAGAGGTGGACTGGAACCAATTTTAATATGGATGATTATATTAGCCAACAAATTCAAACTTTTTTCGGCACCTGGTTTGTAAATTGGTGGATTTACCTAATTTTGGGGAGCTGGATTTACTGGTGAAATCATCTTTTCTCTACGAAATGACATTTTCTAATAACAGAGGAGAATCAAAGCAGTACTGGTGAATACTGACATAGTTAAAGGAAACGAAAAATACATTTTCAGAAATATATATATATGAAAGAAGTTCTAAACTAGTTGACAACATGTTTCCAACTTCATTTTATTTCATATTCGAAAAATGTGCCAACGATGTTCTTTCTTCTGTTTGACTTTGCCTTGTCACGGCCCCGATCTAATGACGATTTCTAGATATTCTAGCACTCTTGTACTAAAATAAACGAAAATTTTAAAACTTAGATATCCAGACAAAAGAACAGCACACATCTAAGTACAGGAAATAAGCAATAAAAGTCCTTATAAATTCAAAAATATTATCTCCTAGGGTATTTTGAAAGGTAGATTCGTATTCTTCACATGGAAACACATAATAACTTATGTATGACATCCCAGGCAAAAAACAGCTGTTGAGCAGTGTTATGGTGGTGTTATGGGTCACCTATCAGAAGACAAGACGCATTGATGGCGAACTTGAAAAAAAAAAGGGAACTTTAAGGTAGGACAATCTCACGATTTTGCCGCATTGTGAGAAAAGGTGTCACAATTGCAAGGAAGTCACTCAAATGGCTCTGAGCACTATGCGACTTAACTTCTGAGGTCATCAGTCGCCTAGAACTTAGAACTAATTAAACCTAACTAACCTAAGGACATCACACATATCCATGCCCGAGGCAGGATTCGAACCTGCGACCGTAGCGGTCCTTCGGCTCCAGACTGTAGCGCCTAGAACGGCACGGCCACTCCGGCCTGCTTCAAGGAAGTGATAGGGAGATTACAGAAATGATGAAAAAGTGTTAGTGGAATATTTGAAATTCTTTAAGCCTCCAGGAGCGTTGCAAAGCTGCAACCAATTACGCTGCGTAGGACTCTAGAATCCCCACTGGGAATGGAGCGCCAGTGTATAGGAAACCATACCAAGTTTCACATCATCTCCACCGGGTGATGGGGAAATATTTATAAGCGAAGAGTTCCACTAACTACGGTTCCAGTGCTGAACCGGCAAACAGATATGATTGCTCATGCAATGGTTAACCATTTATCTTAAATTTTGAGAATCCAGGGACTCTGATAACCAATGAGGGTAAAATTTTATGTCTGAGCTGATGAAACATTGCTTCGACTTTTATAGACCCTAAAGTAACGACATAACACTACAACACAGTAATTCACACGTAGTACATTTTTTTCCCTTTTTCAATTTTATTCCTTGATCATAAGTGTACATAGTTTCAATGAATTCTCGTCAGTGCTGATTAAATGAAGTATTGTAAAATGATATTCTTGTAAACTATTGAAAACTATTTTGTAATTTTGTAAGTAGTCACGCTGGCAATGTCAGGGACTTCGCATTGTATAAAATCCAAAAAATATAGTCTTAATGGAATCAGCGGTATAGTATGAGAAAGAGTGAACACTGAAAGAGAACGGACACGAAGTGACTGTGGGAACACACGTTGACAGCTGTACCGTGTATGGATGACATGGTGACAAAATGTGTGGTAAAGCATTGTAGATGTGAGTTGCAGGCAGTTGTGCGGCCTCAGTATAATATTTATTTCTGGAGAAGAGTCAAGACGGTTAGTGGAAGAAGAATACTGTGCGGCAAAGTATTTTAAAACCTGCGCATAGTTGCAAGAAGAGCCTTTTTCCAAATTACGGCTGCCAAACCAAACCATTACATCAGCTGCACCTCAAAGTAAAACTGTACCATTTTAGAACTTTGGAAATATGTAAGACTAGACACCGTCGTACTATCGGGTTGCCGAGTAATACAAAGCTTGTGTAGACTTCAGTCTTCATATTGCGTTAATAATTTCTAGCATCATTATTACCAATAGTAGAATCGTTTTTCTATCATTATAGTAATCGAGCGTCACGCTATTAAAAGAAAAGAAATTTTCATATGAAAATTTTGAATGAACGGGGAAGTTAAACTTCAGTTTTACTCTTCCAGTGAAAATATCAATTTAATCAGCCAATTGGCACTATTGCGTCAATTTTTTTATTTGACTATACTCAACTATATTCCTTCTTTCTTAGAAGAAATATTTTTTTTTAGAAGGGATTTCGTTTTGTTCTAGAATCATTTAGGGAGCGCTCAGGAAGAGTTACCGGGACTGAGGTAACATTAAGACATGGATCGTTATTCTTTTATAACCATGTGGTTGATGGTAAGATCACTCAGTATGGAACCTGACATACTGTAATATTGAATCCGAAAATTCTAAGGCCACAAGATAGGTTCTCCTGTAATATCAAAATAACTGTACCCAGTAAAAGTGAAGATATTTCTGTTGAAAGTAATCATCACAGTACATGGTACACCTCGTAGGAAACGTTGTGTTGTTATGACATGGGTCTACAAGGTTCGCAGAGTTTGCTCTGAAGATGATCAGACAGTGACCTAAATCGATCTGTGAAATAAAAGGTTTTAATCTTCACGACCGATGCTGTCATTTATCCAAAATATATTGACATCTGTGTTTATCAACCTTTTCCTTTATTTTTCGTACGCACCATGCGCCAACATCACGTTACATTAGTAATCTATGTAGCAGTCCATTGTAGTAGTGTAGTACGTGATGATTACAATGTGGGTTGGTTACAATGTCTCGTAAATTCGATTATTATTTTGTAACTTTTATCAGTTTCTGGTCGGAGGCTTGACCTTATATTTGTAGGAAAGAGGCATTTCAATTTGCTTTGTATTTTGCAAAAAAAAATTTTAACAATCGCCGCACATGTCACAAACAGTAAAGTATGATATAAATCACTTTCTGAAGATGAGTCATACAAACTATTTGAGAAACTAATATGCATAACTTCTTTGTTCCTCAAATACGAACTGACATTATGAGGTTCATCGTTCCCTTTGAATTTTGGATGAAAGGCACTTTAAAAAGGTCGGCGTTTACAGAGTCATTATGTGACTATAGTAGTCACAGGGATAGGATAGTGTAAAGAGAATTATAAAGTTTAGGAGTCTCTCTAACAGTGACTTCAAAACTGGGCGTGCCTGAGTGCATGCTGGCCGCGGTGGCCTTTGACTGCAGTACCAGTCATTAGCTGCACATCTGAGCCCTCGGATGGGCTCGTAAGTGGAGGACTACGCCTGCGCACAGCATGTGAGTGTCTCGAATGTGTGACAGAGGTGGGTTGGAGCGAGCAGAGCGGAAAGCTCTGTAAACAGTTTATGCCACTGCACAATATTAGTATGTTAATCAGTTGTCACATACTTCACATGTGCATTAGTTCTGCACCATTGTTGCCGCCCACCAGCCTCCCCACAAGATTATGACGATCAACGACCGTGTAAGTGACGCTTAGAGAGCTCGGTAATTTAGGTGGCAAATGAGAGGAGTGAATGATTTGACAACTGTTATGTTTCCATAATGTAGCGCTCTATACCCTGGTACATTGCATGAGTACACTGCGTTATTGACCTATGTCATTACTACCTGAACAGGTTTCTGATCCCAAGATTCCTATTACCGTGCCCGAGTGTCATGAACGTGAAACATTGTATAATGGAATTACATTAATTATTGTTCGTTTGGAAATTCAAGAGAAAATCTGTAGCTAACAGCCAGTTTGCATGTTTGCAAGCCTTCAGTCTTGTATTCTTTTATATAAAATTGATTATTTCATTTTATTTAATTTCTTTTTGTCATTAGTCTTCTGACTGGTCTGATGCGGCCCGCCACGAATTCCTGCCTTGTGCTAAGCTCCTCATCTCAGAGTAGAACTTGCATCTTACGTCCTCAATTATTTGCTGCATGTATTCCAATCTCTGTCTCCTTCTACATTTTTTGCCCTCTGCAGCTCCCTCTAGTACCATGGAAGTCATTCCCTCATATCTTATGTCCTATCATCCTGTCCCTTCTCCTTATCAGTGTTTTCCACATATTCCTTTCCTCTCCGATTCTGCGTAGAACCTCCTCATTCCTTACCTTATCAGTCCACCTAATTTTCAACATTCGTCTGTAGCACCACATTTCAAATGCTTAGATTCTCTTCTGTTCCGGTTTTCCCACAGTCCATGTTCCCCTACTGTACAATGCTGTACTCCAGACGTACATTCTCAGAAATTTCTTCCTCAAATTAAGGCCGATAGTTGATATCAGTAGACTTCTCTTGGCCAAGAACGCCCTGTTTATCAGTGGTAGTCCGCTTTTGATGTCTTCCTTTTTCATTCCGTCATTGGTTGTTTTACTGCCTAGGTTGCAGAATTATTTAACTTCATCTACTTAGCGACCATCAATCCTGATGTTAAGTTTCTCGCTGTTCTCATTTCTACTACGTCTCATTACCTTTGTCTTTCTTCGATTTACTCTCCACCCATACTCTGTACTCATTAGACTGTTCATTCCGCTAGCAGATCATTTAATTTTTCTTCACTTTCACACACGATAGCAATGTTATCAACGAATCGTATCATTGATATCCCTTTTTCTTGAATTTTAATTCCACTCCTGAACGTTTATTTCCATCATTGCTTCCTCGATGTACAGATTGGACAGTAGGGGCGAAAGGTTACAGCCTTGTCTTACACCTTTTTAATACTAGCACTTCGTTCTTGATCATCCACTCTTATTATTCCCTTTTGGTTGTTGTACATATTGTATATGACCCGTTCCTCCCTAGTGCTTACCCCTACTTTATTTCAGAATTTCAAACATCTTGTATCATTTTACATTGTCTAATGCTTTTTGCAGGTCGATAAAGTCTATGAAAGTGTCTTTTATTTTTCTTTAGTCTTGCTTCCATTATTAACAGCAACGTCAGAATTGCCTCTCTCGTGCCTTTACCTTTCCTAAAGCGAAATTGATCGTCATCTAGAGCATCCTGAATCTTCTTTTTCATTCTCCTTACTATTATTCCTGTAAGCAATTTGGGTGCATGAGCTGTTAAGCTGATGGCGCGGTAATTCTCGCACTTGTCAGTTCTTGTCATCTTGTGTGGATCATGCTTTCCAAAAGTCGGATGGTATGTCGCCAGACTCATACATTCTATACACCGACGTGAATAGTCGTTTCCTTCCCACTTCATTCAATGGTCTAGAAATTCTGATGGAATGTTATATATCCTTTCTGTCTTGTTTGATCTTAAGTCCTCTAAAACTCTTTTCAATTCTGATTCTAATACTGGATCCCCTATCTCTTCTATATCGACTCCTGTTCCTTCTTCTGTCACATCACACAAATCTTCCCCCTCATGGAGGCTTTCAATGTATTCTTTCCACATATCCGTTCTCTCCTCTGCATTTAGCAGTGGAATTCCCGTTGCACTCTTAATGCTGTCAACCTTTTCTCGATGTCTTCACATTTTTCCTGCAGCCATTTCGTCTTAGCTTCCCTGTGCTTCCTATGTATTTCATTCCTCAGCGACTTGTATTTCTGTATTCCTGTGTTTCCCCGAACATTTTTGTACTTCCTCCTTTCATCGAGCAATTTAATTATTTATTCTTCTACCAATGGTTTCTTCGCAGTTACCTTCTTTGTACCTATATTTTCCTTCCCAACTTCTGTTATCGCCCTTATTAGAGATGTCCATTCCTCTTCAACTGTAATGCCTACTACGCTATTCCTTATTGCTGTATCTATAGCCTTAGAGAACTTCAACCGTATCCCGTCATTCCTTAGTACTTCCGTATCCCACTTCTTTACGTATTGATTCTTCCTGACTAATGTCTTAAACTTGAGCCTACTCTCCATCACTACTATATTGTGGTTTGAGTCTATATCTGCTCCTGGGTACGCCTTACAATCCAGTATCTGATTTCGGAATCTCTGTCTGATCATGATGAAATTTGGCTTAAATCTTCCCATAACATCCGGCCTTTTCCAAGTATACCTCATCCTCTTGTGATTCCTGAACAGAGTATTAGCTAATGCTAGCTGAAACATGTTACAGACCTGAATTAGTCTTTCTCTTCTCTCATTCCTTGTCCCAAGCCCATATTCTCCTGTAACGTTTTTTTCTACTCTTTCTCCTACAACTGCATTCCAGTCCCCCATGACTATTACATTTTCATCCCCCTTTACATACTGTATTACCCTTTTAATATCCTCTTACTCTTTCTCTAGTCTTCATCTTCAGCTTGCAACGTCGGCATGTATTCTTGAAATATCCTTGTCGGTGTTGGTTTGCTGTCGATTCTGATAAGAACAACCCTGTCACTGAACTGTTCACAGTAACATACTCCCTGCCCTACCTTCCTACTCATAACGAATCCTACTCCTGTTATACAATTTTCTACTGCTGTTGATATTACCCTACACTCATCTGACCACAAATGCTTATATAAATAGTGGCACTAAACGAGTTAAATATGGAAGAAATTTGATTTTGCCACTTTATTGTCATGTATTGTTCGTTTGGCGTGCTGTATTTCAGCTTTTTTTCCCCAACAATTAATATTTAGTAGTGATTTTCACCGATTTAAAAGCTTTATTTTTCCATTCTGATTCAATCAAATTATACTTCTTAAGATAAAAATTAGGATTCTGCAACGACTCCGTATTGTGTACTCATGGTCTTTTCAGAGTCGTAGAAGTTACAGCAGATTTTATTGCATTTAGGGGTTAATGTCAAAATAATTAATTAGAGTGGTTCAAGCACTTTAAGTTTAGTAACCGCTGGGAATATTTGGGTCATCAGGCACGTTACAGAATTACCTAATCGGCTTGTACACGCAGCTTTGGATTACATACGACACTGCTGTGGTCGATTGGTTTAATAGCGAATATTTGAAAATTATCGAAGTTAATTTCAAGGAACTAAATTACTCAGCCACTGCAAACGTTTATTTCTGTGACAGATCACTACTAACTTTAACGCTTTTATTCGTTAACAGTTCCATTTCAAAAATGTTGTCACAGCTGCGTGTAATGTCCTTCCACAGGGAGTTTTGTACGTTTCCCCATTTCGATTCAGCAATATTAGGAAACGATAGAATTGCTTTCCAGATCCTTGGGTACGTGACCACACGGTTATGTGATCTGATACAAGAGTGGATATGTTAAAAAGTGTCTAGTATCCATCCTGTCGTATTGAGGTGATTAGGAAAGTTTCTGTAATGGAAAAAATACTTATTCTTGACGCTGGACATTATCATCCGCGTATCCCTTCAATGAAACACGACGTTTAGGGTTATTTTGAATTACACTACACTAGAGCTTACCTTTCTGGCATCGTATATCATCACATTCTTCCTTCCATGCGTTACGTTTGGAGATGTAATCAGATACGCAGAAGACATGATAGGTAAGCTATTAATGCTTTTTATAATTTGCTAGGAAGTTAAGGAACTCCGTTGTTGAAGGCTTTGGTGTGCTGAAAGCCACAAAAGATTAACTGAACATCAACACTTTACGTGTGTCTTGCTACTTGCAGACCACACCCTTCGGTTTGAGCTGCACACTGTTGCGAACGGCAGCGCTAGTTTTCCAGTTTCCGCGGACTTTTCTCCAACCTGGAAATAAAGGGCGGATCTTGCATTAGTTCGGATAAATGGTGGCGAGCTGGCCCAGTATGGCCCTTTTCGAAGGCGAATGATTTCCACAGGGTGGTTAATGTTTCCAAATAACCATTGGGAACAAATTTCTGAAAGTGTAGCGCTTTTAGCGTTAACAGGAAATGATCAGTCGAAGTGTTTACGCCCTGCTCTGGAGTCTGTTTGGTAGGAAGGTCTGCACGTTAAAATGATCTCATGGAGGTGGTTGAAGCTGATGAAACTTCGAGCCGGACAGCAGGCTTTGAAGGGTGCAGAAGCCGAGTATTAAGCTTTCTGGGACAGAGGTGGTGTAGCGAAAGTTGGTAGTCAGTGATGAAAAAAGTTGTTCTCTTATTGTGAAAAATGTAGAAAGTGTTCGGAAGGTGCGTTCCCGGGTGCGGCTATAGGCACCGCCTAGTCGACGTTTTCAAGGCAGGTGTTACTGTCTGGTGAGCGTACACGCACTCTGTGGGAAGAGACTGCTTAGCAGAGAGTGGAGAAACCAACTAACTGGAGGTGTTATTCAGTGAAAGAAGAAGACACGGCGAGTGTTATTAGATGGTAATAAATTGAGTTTTAATCCTACAGAAATGTGAAACGTGAAATTTTATTGTGGTTGCCCTGATGGTCTTTAACTTCACCTTGTGAACTCTACGGAAGCTATTTGGACACGGAGAGAAGGAACCTGATCGTGGAAAGGCAAGAAAGAACGCAATGAAATGAAGAATGGAGAGTATCTTTACTTGCTACAAGCGTGCATCATAGGCAAATTCATCTGGGAGAACCTACGAAACATTGATTCACGAAGAAGAGAGTCTTAAGAGGGTCGTACACAATAATTACTGTGAGCAATATTCTATTTTATGGTCGTGCAGCATGGTCAACTTTACTTCCTCTTTCTACGTTACAACCCACTATAAAAGGGAGTCACTGACTGAGCACCGAGGGTCAAAATGTGCCTGTTACAAGCACATGGTTAAGGCTATGCCGCTCAGTAAAAATTAGCATACATCGTAGTTTACTGCACAGTATAGCCATACAGTCGCCACACTAACTGTTGTGAAAGTGTTTGCTGCCTGTCAACTGGAACGACACTAACATCCCTAGGGGGCGAGAAAGTCAACCTTAAGGTTATTGTTTGTTTTTAATTATACTTATACTTCATTAACTTCAGTCCAGTTATCTATTTTCGAATCACATGAAGGAATGCACACTAAATACCACCATAAGCAGGTTCGGATATTTTATACAGCTCTTGTTGTTGCTAGACATGAGTTTGTGTTTTGTGCAGCATTTGTAAATATTTCGGGTTCTACAAATGCATGTGCTGCATAATACTTTGTGTTAAAGCTATTTGGAATATATTGTTCAAAAATGGCTGTGAGCACTATAGGACTTAACATCGTAGGTCATCGGTCCCCTAGAACTGAGAACTACTTAAACCTAACTAACCTAACGACATCATACACATCAATGCCCGAGGCAGGATTCGAACCCTCGACCGTAGTGGTCGCGCGGTTCCAGACTGAAGCTCTTAGAACCGCTCGGAACCCCGGCCGGCGGAGCATATTGTTAATTTTTCACTTACAGACATTTATTTCATCAAAAATTCGACGTATTCTTAATACTAGTTATACAACGTGTGGACTGTCTTTTATCGGGCTACTGCCTATTGAGTTAGACACTGGTTGGGCCTTCCATCGTTTCGTTCGCCGTGAATCCCAATTCGATAGAATTTATGCACAAAAATAACTTATACGTGTCACTCTACTTTCGTGACGATATTAATTCAAATTGTTATGAAATCAAGTAACAACAATTATTATTTTCCGAAATTTCTCTCAGTTCTCAAGACGTGACTGATCACGACTTCATATTAATTCTCAAAATAGGTAGTTAGACCTACATGGAGCAGCGCGTCGCCTTGATCGTAATAAAGTGTTTTCCACACAGGAATACGGCAGTTGAAAAGTTGACATATTGCCATTACTAATGGTTCCTAATTGAGATGTTGGTGTTGAAACATACAAAGTAAATGTGAAGTTCGACGTCCTGGCTCTAGGCGGGCCTGTAGGGGTTGATCGACTGCCGTATCTTCCAATAACAATGCTGGCTTAAAGTGCGTTTACACTTGTGCACCTTGCGCCTGGTTCAAATGGTTCAAATGGCTCTGAGCACTATGGGACTTAACATCTCAGGTCATCAGTCCCCTAGAACGTAGAACTACTTAAGCCTAACTAATCTAAGGACATCACACACATCCACGCCCGAGGCAGGATTCGAACCTGCGACCGTAGCAGTCGCGCGGTTCCAGACTCTAGCTCCTAGAACCGCTCGGCCACCTCGCGACCGGCTGCGCCTGGTCTCCGTGCGACTATGCTTGCCCCACACACAAGTAGAGACATGCGTGTAGTTTGCTTCCCTCTTCCTCAGCACGTAGTGATTCCATTCACACCTGTGTTCACACTGGCCTTCAGGAGCGAGATACGGCCGCACGGTGATAAGCTGGAAGAAGCACAGGTGTTCACGCACATTTAGAATGCGTTAGAGACGAGAACGTGGTAGGTAAACCGCTCTACCGGTCGTTGTCGGATTTCTTGACCTTGGAATCGCTACCAGTTGGCCAAGTAGGTTCTCAGTTGATCTCACGAGGTTGTTGCTGCACTCCGTACCAGTCCTCCCTCTCCCTGGTAGCACCGGAAATCGAACGCAGGGTCCCAGGATCGCAGTCATTTGCGCCATCAATCAGTCGCGGACGCGGTGGTATTATTATAAATGGTGGTGAATCTGACACTGTCAAATAATATTTAATATGAGAGTAAAATACTGTTGTTTTTAATATGACTTGTAAAGGACAGAGCCACTGGGTACATCAGTATATTAAAACTGTTGTACGGTCAAGCCTCCTCCCGCAACGCATCCCACCCGTTATAAACAGCCCTTACGAAGAACACTTCCGTGCTCTGTCCTTCACTACGTTTATTAGATGAAAATATTTTGTCCAGCAAAGCGAGTCTTTTATAACGTTCGGCAAAGAGAAGATGACAAAAATGATTAGCCGCGATAGCCTTGTTGAAGCACTTTATTATTTTTCCAGGCAACGCTGCCACACACTCATAAATTCTGCCAGCCCTACCCACTGGGTCTTCTTAAATTTTGAGACAAGAATTTAGACGATGTTAAGCACGCGGTCTCTTTGATGTCTTCCACCTCTTTTTCCATCTTAAAAAGACACCACTCGGATAAATTCTCTCGCATACCCGTCGGGAGTTCTCAGAGGAGATATTGAGTTACAAACATCTCCACAGCGTTTGATATTTGCTTACTTTTCTCGAAAGGTATTGGCGTGTTTACCATTCTTCTGATCAAGTTCCCGGATCACTTTCACCTTATTTGATAAGTAGGATTTACATTTTGTTTTTATGAAAAGCGTTTCTTAATTCTCAGTCAGATGCAGTTTCTACAAAAACGCGAGGGAGGAAAATTACTAAGTTCCATCGACAGTGAGGTGATAAGAGACGGAACTGTAGATCCGACTTACGAAGCATGAAGAAATAACATCATACTTTCCATTTAAAATGAGTAATTATGGTACTTCTTTAAGCAGTCTAGGGCAGCCACAGCTTTGAAAAAAAAGTTCTGATTGTAGGTATTTGCTGCACACGTAGTGTTCTAAGACAACCGTAGCCTTCAGTAAACGACCACGGTAGTTTTTCTAGTTGCCTTGGTCAATTAAGATCTTAATCGCGTCACCTGTAAGTTAGGTGTGTTGCACACTTACCAGGCGTCACCTCATTTCGATCACTTTGTTTGAGTATACGATCAGTGTCTTACTAGATTCCCCTAGAAACTGGAGCCCGCATCTCGTGGTCGTGAGGTAGCGTTCTCGCTGCCCACGCCCGGGTTCCCGGGTTCGATTCCCAGCGGGGTCAGGGATTTTCTCTGCCACGTGATGGCTGGGTGTATGTGATGGCCTTAGGTTAGTTAGGTTTAAGTAGTTCTAAGTTCTAGGGGACTGATGACCATAGATGTTAAGTCCCATAGTGCTCAGAGCCATTTTTTATAAACTGGAAACGTCGAACCAGCTACAGTCCAAGTGAAGATATATGAAGGGCAGCGTAATCTGTGGAGCATTTTTGTTTTACGTAGTTTTCCTCCTGTCTGTTACTTAAAAATAAACAGAATTTATGGCAAAATTGACATTATCTATATTTAATTCAGGTTTTCCGACGACATCTACATACATACTGCGCAAGCCGCCGTTAAGTGCGTGGCGGGGGATAGCCTGCACCAGTAATTGTCATTTTCTTACCTGCCCCACTCACAAATGGAGAGAGGGAAAAGGATTGCTTGTAAGCTTCCGTACGAGCCTTCATTTCTCGTATCTTTTTTTCGTGATCCCTATGCTCATTGTATGTTCGGCGGCAGTAGAGTCATTCGGTAGTCAGCTTCAAATGACGGTTCTCTAAATTTTCTCAACAGCGTTTCTTGAAGACAACGTCACCTTCCCTCCAAAGATTCCCATTCAAGTTCCCAAAGCATCTTCGTAACACTTACGAGTTGTTCGAATCTACCGGTAACAAATCTAGCAGAGGGACTCTGAATAGCTTCAATGTCTTTCTTCAACCCGACCTGGTAGGTACACCAAACACTCAAACAGTACCCAAGAACAGGTTGGATCAGCGTCAGTATCCTACGTGCGGTCTCCTTTGCAGGTGAACCACTCGTTCCTAAAATTCTCCCAACAAACTGAAGTCGACCATTCACCTTCACTACTACATTTCTCACACGCTCGTTCCACATCATAGCAATTTGAAACGTTACGTCCAGATATTCAAACGACCTGACTGTGTCAAGTAGGACACAAGTAATACTGTATTCTAACAGTACAGGTTTGATCTTCATACTCATCCGCATTAACGTACTTTTTTTTTTACATTTAAAGTTTGCTCTCATTCATCACACATGGTGGTTGTGGTGGTGGTGGTAAGCTCCCGTGGGACCCAACTGCTGAGGTCAACGGTCCCTAGGCTTAAACACTAATTAAGCTAACTTACACAAAGGACAACACACACACCCATACCCGAGGGAGGACTTGAACCTCGGACGGCAATAGCCACGCGAACCGTGGCAAGATGCCTGAGAGCGCGCGGTTACCCCGCGCAGCTTCATCACACCAACTGCAAATTTTTCCTGACTCGTATCTTCCTATAAGTCACTCAACCTCGACACCTTACCGTACAACATGGCATCATCAGCAAACAACCGCAGATTGCTCTCCACCCCCTCAGCCAAATAATGCATGTACATAGAGAACAACAGTGGTCCTATCACATATCCCTGGGGCACTCCTGACAATATGCTTGTCTCTGATGGACACTCATTGTAAAGGACAACATATTGGGTATTGGGTCACTCACATATCTATGAACTTACGCTACCTTCGTTAACAGCCTACGATGCGGCGCCGTGTCAAACGCCTTCCAGAAATCTATAAATCTGGCGTATGCCTGTTGTCCATCAATAGTTCTCAGTATATCATGTGAGAAAAGGGCAAGCTTAGTTTCACACCACAGACGCTTTTTAAAACCATGCTGATTCGTGGACATAAGCTTCTCAGTCTCAAGAAAGTTTATTGTATATGAACTGAAATTGAGTTCAATGATTCTACAGCAAGAAGATGTTGGGGATATTGGTCTGCAACTGTACGGTGACGTTCTTTTACCCTTATTATATGTTGGAGTCATCTGTGCTTTTTTCCAGTTGCTAGGGACTTTGTGCTCGCCGAGAGAATCGCGATAAATGCAAGCTATATACAGTGCCAATGCCGTGGAGTACTCTTTGTAAAATAGAACTTGGATTCCATCCGGACCTGGGGACTTAATGTCTTTCAAATCTTTCAGTTGTTTTTCTGCGCCACGTATGCTTATTAATAAATCGTCAATATTGGAATCTGTCCCATGGTCAAATGACGGTATGTTTGTACGATTCTCCAATGTGGACGATTGTTTGATGGTGAAATTTAAAACTTGGGCTTTCAGTTTTCTATCTTCAGCTGCCACACCAGACTGATCAACGGGGGAATGAATGGAAGCCGTAGCGTAGCGATTTTACGTAATTCCAGAATTTTCTGGGGTTCTCTGACAGATCTTTTGCTAAGGTATTACGGTGGTAATTGTTGTATACTTCACGCATAGATCTTTTCACAGACGTACGAATCTCTACGAACCTTCGCTTGTCATCATTTCTGCGTTCCCTTTTGAACCGAAAATGCTTCCTCAGCATCTGCCGAATTTCATTATTAAACAATGGTAGGTCTTCTCCGTCCTTTATTCACTTACTAGGCACATAACTCTCCAGGTCACGATTTACAATCTGCTTAAACTTTGCCCATAATTCCTCTACATCCGTCTCACTGGAATTAAGTGACGTTAATTCACTGTTTTAGTGAGACGATAATAAATGCTTATCTGCTCTATCGAGCCGAAAATTTCTGCCAGCCTTCTTGACTGATTTATTACCTTTCATAACCATAGTTGCCATAATGACATTATGAGCACTAATCCCCTTTCCTATATTCACATTGGCGATACGGTCCGGCCTGTTTGTAGCTAAAAAGTATAAGATATTTCCACCACTGCGTGTGGGCTGCTGAGCTAGCAGCTCAAGACAGTTTTCAGAACACGCGTTCAAAAGTATTTTGCATGACGATCTGGCCGTACTCCCCCACCCCCACCTCCCGCCCCCAACCCCCTTTCAGTGAATCCTTAGACATCCCAATATATACTCGGTAGGTTGAAGGTTAATGTCGCCTCCATTTAGTGTTGTATGATCTGTGTATTTCCGCGCTACTAACCGTAGAATTACTTTGAATGACTAGAAATGTTAGACCAGAATCGGATGGCCGGTAAAAATATCCAGCAATTAAGTTGGTTTCACCTACACCTGTTACATGCGACCAGATGACTTGACTGTCACACGTCGAACACAATAGGTACAATATTTTTTTCATCTGCAATGAACTCTCCTATACCTATCAATTCTATCAGTCTTCCCGATATACATTCCATGACTCGCTAATTAAATCAGACCATTCCGCGTTGCGTTTCATCCAGCTATCGGTCCCAAGAATAATCTGAGCATGAGAGCTTTCCTGGAGGACAGTAAATTCGTGAACTTTATTACTTTAACTTCACCGAGCGAGGTGGCGCAGTGGTTAGCACAATGGACTCACATTCGGGAGGACGACGGTTCAATCCCGCGTCCGGCCATCCTGATTTAGGTTTTCCGTGAGTTCCCTACATCGCTCCAGGCTAATGCCGGGATGGTTCCTTTGAAAGGGCACGGCCGACGTCCTTCCCCATCCTTCCCTAATCCGATGAGACCGATGATCTCGCTGTCTGGTCTCCTGCCCAAAACAGCCCAACCCCCTATACACCGGTACCGGTACTAAAACTTTGAGTGATAAAATTGTGAAAGTCGAAGTGTCTCTATGCTGAACGCCGTTTGATTTCCCTTGCTGCATATCGACTGGTTAGTGTTCGTCAGAGGAGCTCAAACTACTGTCTGGCCTAAAAACCCCTCAAAGCACTGCAAAAGTACTCTGCCACTCCAGTAGCTGCTTCCTATGTGGAGTGTCTCTGACATATAAAGGAGAGCCCTACAAATCCCCATGGATAACGCAGGTCTAGATATCTGCAGCCAGGACCGTCAGAGAAGTGACTAAGCCTTTGGTTGACACCCTCCACTCGGCTCCAAATCAAAAGAATCCCATAAACTCTGGGAACGTTGCTGCAAATTCCGAGCATTCCTTACTCTCTACAAATGAGGCCTGTAGTCTGTACCACCTCCGCCAGCCGCCTGTAAGAGCTGAGGAAACTCATGAGTTGTAATGTCAAACAGATGGATATTGCAGTAAAAATTTAAAGAAATACATATTTATCATACAGCGCTATAAAGCGCAATTTCTTCTAAAGAATGTACAATTAAAAGAAAAAAAACATATCAAACATCACTTCAACACCGCGTTGAGCTTATATAAAATATCTTCCTGTTATTGATAAACAACTTTAGCCCTTACCAGTAACAGCTGGAAAGTCTTGCCTTTGATCATTTTGAGAAGCGTTCAGCTGGGTACAAAATAACAATAATTATGCAGATTTTTTGTGTTTGTGCATGTAAACTGTACCGTACTTGCATCTTGCATCGTTTACGTACAATAAAGATACTAACAGACCAGCCCAAATTGTTGTGTACATAGCATGCATAATGGTAGTTATTCACTCTACAATATCATTGTCTGACGCGGGGCAAGAGTACTTTGGTTTATTTCTAGCTATTTGAGACAAGGGCATGGTCATAGCATGTTCGATATCTATTGATTAGCCAGTCAACATCCTATCTTGGAAGAGCGCTGCTGTCGGTGGCCTCTAGGATTTTGACTGGTAATCACTGGTACCTCTGCAAACTAGTTCTCTGATCCGTCCTTTGTGGTCTATTCACTGTTTTGAGTCGGCCATAGTGCCGCCTTGATCATCACTGCACAGGCAGTTTTTGTACATAGACAATCGCCTGCATTGTCACACTTCTGACATGGTATGTAATTAATGAGGTAACTATGGAAAAACCGCAAAAGAAGAAATTAGAAGCATCTGAAATGTGGTGCTACAGAAGAATGTTGAAAATTAGGTTGACTGATAAGATAAGGCATGAGGAGGTTCCGCGCAAAATTGGAGAGGGCCACAAGGAAAACACTGAGAATAAGAAGGGACAGGACGACAGGACATCTATTAAGACATCAAGGAATAACTTTTATGTTACTAGAGGGAGCTGTACAGGTCAAGGCTGTAGAGCAAGACAGAGACTAGAGTACATCCAACAAATAATTGAGGATTGAGGTTGCAAGTCCTACTTTTTGGTGAAGAGATTGGCACGGGAGAGGGATTGGTGGGGGGCCGCATCAAAGCTGTCAGAAGGCTGATGACTCAGAAAATTACGGCGTGTTTCATGCTGTGGCCCCAACTGTATAACAAATATCAACAACTGTTAAAATTAGAGGTTAAGACAATAGATTAGTATTTGGAAGCATGGAGCTTTAATCTACTTTCAGCAGTCACGAATTTGGTTACCTAATTTAATCCACCGCAGACAAATGCCTATAGTTGAAAGTACATCGAATTAGTAATCTGAGCGAGTGTTTCGTATCATCTGAAATTACTATAGCTAGGATGTTAACATGTGATCATCCTTTATTTTTGAACTGACATGTGCTATTACAAACATTATTAAAATAAGTTGTTCAGAGTGTGAAAGTGCCTATTGACGAACCCAGCTTCTTAGGTACTAACGGTTTCCTCTGAGAAATGGTCTGAAGCGGCCCGCCACGAATTACACTCCTGCGTCAACCTCTTCATCTCGGAGTAGTACTTGCACCCTTTGTCCTCAGATTATTATTTGTCAGATGTATTCCAATCACTGAACGCTGAAAGGCATAATCAGTCTTAAATGATGTTGATGATGATGATTCCAATCTCTGTCTTTCCCTACAATTTTTACCTTCTACAGCGTTCTCTAATGTCAAGGTCACATTATGACAGGAAAATGAACTAAAATAATTATTTGGCTGTTTCAGTCTGATTTGAGCATATATCTTTGCATCTCGTGTGCAGCACGGTAGCATAACGTTTTTATAGATAGTGCTTATGCTGAATCAGTTAATGAGTATCAAATTGTTAGTGGACTATCTGATCATGATGCACAATTGATGGAAATAAATAATATGGCACCTTGAGCTCGGAAAAACGTTCATTAGTAAGTCCAGGGTACAATATTCTAAGTTAAAAGATGTGCTATGAGACGTGGTATGTGTAGAAAGATGTAAAATTCAATGTATTACACTTATGTCAATACATGAAAGAAGCTTTCTTAAATATTTATCCATTACGTACATAAAATAAGAAGTAAATGACGCATAACTGAAGGAATTCAATCTCTTGTAAGGGGTTGATGGGTTGGGGTTGTTTGGTGAAGAAGACCAGAGAGCGTGGTTCAAAAGTTCAAATGGCTCTGAGCACTATGGGACTTAACAGCTGTGGTCATCAGTCCCCTAGAACTTACAACTACTTAAACCTAACTAACCTAAGGACATCACACATATCCATGCCCGAGGCAGGATTCGAACCTGCGACCGGGGCGGTCACACGGTTCCAGACTGACGCGACTAGAACCGCTCGGCCACTCTGGCCGGCGCGCTCTATAAAACTACTTCCCCTCTAGTATATTCAAATTTACAGAAGGGGCACAAATTATCGTACAGAATTACAAAGCTCTAACCAGTACACAGCATCAAATATCAAAATTCCGCCCTTCTGAAATAAAAATTTTACGCTAAAGGCGACAAGCTTTATTATATGAAATAACACACGTATCAACACGCGAAAGTAAGGACCCAAACCAAGGGTTTTGTTCCACAACTTATCCGTAAAATGCATCCCACTATGGGCGACACCTTAAGTAAATGACTGACATTCAGAGCAACGGGACTGGAATAACCTACAGTATTACAATAACCAACTGCACATCCCATACAGAGAACGTGCAGAAAAGACAAATTGGTCCTTAAACTACAGTTCAGTGAGATATAGCATTGCCACACAAATTTCAAGAATAACAGCAATCTCACCGTGTTTCACCAATGCAAAGATTTGTCTACGTAAGCTAACAGAGGTTCAAATGTTTGCACGAGAAGGTAGCAAAAGTCACCATTACACACTGTCTTACCTCTAAGTTGGGGTGGCACTTCCTCACTGCCTGATACGGTGTATCCCCTGCACGTACGAGGGTAAACACCGTCCGATGCTTCAGCCAGGACAAAAAGTAAAATTTTCCCCCAGTCCCACAACCCCCGACCGCGCCCGTCAGCCGGTGTCTAAATCGTGCCGTTTCATTGCCTCGTCCTGTATAATTGCACGATTTCTGAAATCTCGCTACTTTCTATATCAGTTCATAATCTAGTTTCCACATGTCCCTGTTGACTCAGCACCTTTTTCGTGCCGATCCTTGTTATCTCAGCATGCATTAAGAACGGATCTGAGAGCCTTAAGTTCGCAGATCGTGTCTTACAGTAATGTATCTCGTCCTGTGCATTCAAGTCAAGGGAAAGAACGTTTGCTAACCACGTGCATACGGGTGACATTTTTCTTTATCAAAATTTGTCCTGAATCCCTATGATACACATACATGTGCGTGAATGTCGCAACTGAAAGATTCCTCTGACGCTTCCGTAGTTAAACCGTGCTTGGGTCTCCAAGACGCAGTTGTAAATGTGATTTTGTAACTCAGCCGAGAGTGTTACGAACAACAGCAACCATGAGCCATTTAATAGTTGTTTAGTTTATTAATTTGTCCAGTTGTTCTTGAATAAAAGTGATTTTTGTACCAGACCACATACTTATGTATTCCCTGGCAAACTTCCACTTTTACGTCCTACTGGTATCCAGATGAATATCGCCAAGTTTAACATATATTCTACTATCGTAAATGCGCAGATCTGCCGACTAAGTTCATTTAAACATAAAACGTTTTTCTTTCATGTATATGCAGATACCGTTTTCCCACTTTCCATGTTAATAGATACCGCGTTTTTCACCTTCTCCACGAGCACCGATCCCAACCTGATACCGCACGTATTGGCACCCGTCAGGAATAGTCAGTTATGAAGGAATGTGTGAAGGATAAAAATTACAGAGGGCGGCCTAGGCACAGATACAGTGAATTTATCCAGTTGTATGCATGTTACGATAGTTATTCAGACATGAGAGGCCTTGTATAGGATTGACTCGGCTGGAGTGCTGTACGAAACCAGCCTTCGGACTGAAGATCACAGTGTTACTGTTGGTTCTAAGAAGTGTGAATTAAATGTAATTTGACAATACACAACGTAATATAGCGGTGACAATAATTTGTTGTATGTGGCACCATTACCTCAAAAAATCGTTTTGGGAGTTCGATGCATGATTTCATTTATTTAAATCGTGAATACAATAGGAGATAAAAATGGAAGCGCTACGTTAAGTATCATTTGAATAACCTCATCCAGAATACAGATCGCATCAAATCCATAAAAACGAGTGATACTAACTGCGTGCACAAAGAAGAACTGGGGCGGTCAGAAAGCTTCTAACTGGTGGCCTCTGAAAGACCACGCAATTCGTTTAGATTTCCTTTGTTAGCAGAGAAACGATCAGAAATCAATTACGGCGGAAACCCGATCCGAGTTCTAAATGTCTGAGAGCTACGGCAGTAACGAAATTATATTTACAGGGCTGTAATTCTCAGAAAAGCAATCGACAAACGAAGTAAAGCAAAGGAAAGATGGCCGACGTGGGCAGCAAGTTTTGCTACTAAAAGGGACGAGACAGACCTCAGCTTGTACACCATGTCGTCTTGGGACCCCACACGGGCGAAGGTATTCGCTAAATGTCCCCCTTTTAGACATCTCAGACAATTTTTTTATTTATTTTATTTTTCTTTACTTATCAGAATACGCAGGAACTTGGGATTTAGAGCTACTTGGCCATGGAATGAGTAGTTTATAGAATGCTGATCAGAAAATTTTTAAAGAAACAAAAGAAAGGAACCAAACAATTGTGAGACAGTTTGTGAATAAATAACACATTACACAGAAAAATGGTCAGGTACTGCACAGAAGAGTAGGAGCGTGTGACAAGACCACCTTTCAATTTAGATTTGACGAAATGGCAGTTAGCGTTCAATTTTCTGCTAAAGAGGGCACACCTTCCGCTACAATGGCGAAGGAAGTGTTATATAAGTGCAAATCATTTTTTTTCAGTTCCTGTTGAAATTTCATCTGAGTGAGTCAGTAATGCTAACAACAAATAGGATGAAGTATGTGTACGGGGAAGGTTTAGTCAGAATTCCGAGACACATTACCAACGGACTACACGAAGTTCGCCAGTTGACTTAGTAGGTCTGTCTGATCGTCCATCTCTCGGCTGTGAGTACTTTTGTTGAGAGCACAAAATAGCTCTAAAATATGAAGTCGTAGGAGATAATAGAATGGAAGTAAGCTCGCTAAAAAGCAGTGGTGTTTCATTATTTGCAGACAGTGGGAATTGTTCTCGTGGTGAAGACAGACGTGCCCAGTCTGTACAAGACGTTGACTTTGATTCTTCCAAGAATGTTTTTCATCTACCCTCAGTCCTAAATTGGTCGCCTTCACTGACTTTCTCATCGTCTTGGAACAATAAAGTTCTCTTTTACAAGAGTTCCGTGGCAGTAGCTGTATTATCGCGTTTCATTGCGGATAAGCCTTACTCTAGTGTATGAAAAGCTCATGTTGAAATTAGCTACTACCTTCACAGCTAGATCAGTTACATTAAATTCCACGTACTTCTCAATAACACTTGTGTGAACTTCACAGAGAACAGTTTTTGAATCGTATGTCATGTATAGTGACTCATATATACAGGATGATCCATTGAACGTGTATGAAAAGCTAATGTTGAAATTAGCTACTACCTTCACAGCTAGATCAGTTACATTAAATTCCACGTACTTCTCAATAACACTTGTGTGAACTTCACAGAGAACAGTTTTTGAATCGTATGTCATGTATAGTGACTCATATATACAGGATGATCCATTGAACGTGACAGGGCCAAATATCTCACGAAATAGCGTCAAACGAAAAAACTACAAAGAACGAAACTCGTTTAGCTTGAAGGGGGAAACCAGATGGCGCTGTGGTTGGCCCGCTACATGGTGCTGCCATAGATCAAACGGATATGAACTGCGTCTTTTTAAGTAGAAACCCCCATTTTTATTACATATTCGTGTAGTACGTAAAGAAATATGAGTGATGTAGTTGGACTACTTTTTCCGCTTTGTCATAGATGGCACTGTAATAGTTACAAGCATTTGGCTCACAATTTTAGACGAACAGTTAGTAACAGGTAGGTTTTTTAAATTGGAATACAGAACGTAGGTACACTTGAACATTTTATTTCGGTTGTTCCAAGGTGATACATGTACCTTTGTGATCTTATCATTTCTAGGAACGCATGCTGTTAGAGCGTATTACCTGTAAATACCACATTAATGCAATAAATGCTCAAATTTATGTCCGTCAACCTCAATGCATTTGGCAATACGTGTA
The DNA here is from genome assembly GCF_023897955.1 of Schistocerca gregaria. Taxonomy (NCBI): domain Eukaryota; kingdom Metazoa; phylum Arthropoda; class Insecta; order Orthoptera; family Acrididae; genus Schistocerca; species Schistocerca gregaria. Next base: position 659,658,598 of record NC_064920.1, read on the forward strand.
ACGACATTCCTCTCAACAGCGAGTAGTTCGCCTTCCGTAATGCTCGCACACGCATTGACGATGCGCTGACGCATGTTGCCGGGCGTTGTCGGTCGATCACGATAGCAAATATCCTTCAACTTTCCCCACAGAAAGAAATCCGGGGACGTCAGATCCGGTGGACGTGCGGGTCGTGGTATGGTGCTTCGATGACCAATCCACCTGTCATGAAATACGCTATTCAATACCGCTTCAACCGCAAGCGAGCTACTTGCCGGACATCCATCATGTTGAAAGTACATCGCCCTTCTGTCAGGCAGTGAAACATCTTGTAGTAACATCGGTAGATCATTATGTAGGAAATCAGCATACATTGCATCATTTACATCGCCATAGATAAAGTGGGGGCCAATTATCCTGCCTCCCATAATGCCGCACCGTACATTAACCCGCCAAGGTCGCTGATGTTCCACTTGTCGCAGCCATCGTGGATTTTCCGTTGCCCAATAGTGCATATTATGCCGGTTTACGTTACCGCTGTTGGTGAATGACGCTTTGTCACTAAATAGAACGCGTGCAAAAAATCTGTCATCGTCCCGTAATTTCTCTTGTCCCCAGTGGCAGAACTGTACACCACGTTCAAAGTCGTCGCCATGCAATTCCTGGTGCATAGAAACATCGTACGGGTGCAATCGATGTTGATGTAGCATTCTCAACGCCGACGTTTTTGAGATTCCCGATTCTCGCGCAATTTGTCTGTTACCGATGTGCGGATTAGCCGCGACAGCAGCTAAAACACCTACATGGGCATCATTATTTGTTGAAGGTCGTGGTTGACGTTTCACCTGTGGCTGAACACTTCCTGTTTCTTTAAATAACGTAACTGTCCGGCGAACGGTCCGAAAACTTGGATGATGTCGTCCAAGATCCCGAGCAGCATACATAGCACACATCCGTTGGGCACTCTGACCACAATAGCCATACATCAACACGATATCGACCTTTCCACCAATTGGTAAACGGTCCATTTTAACAGGGGTAATGTATCACGATAGAAAGACCGTCTGCACTGGCGAAATGTTACGTGATACCACGTATTTATTCGTTTGTGACTATTACAGCGTCATATATCACAAAGCGAAAAGAGTGGTCCAACTATAACATTCATATTTCTTTACATACTACACGAATATGTATTTAAAAAAGGGGTTCCTATTTTTTTTAAAAAGCAGTTTATATCCGTTTTATCTATGGAAGCGCCATCTATCGGGCCAACCATAGCGCCATCTGGTTTCCCCCTTCAAGCTAGACGAGTTTCGTTCTTTGTAGTTTTTTCGTTTGGTGCTTATTTCGTGAGATATTTGACCCGGTTACTATCAATGGGGCACCCTGTATATAAACGGAAAAAATGGCAACATAAAAAAATAATTAACGCAACATAGACACATTTTGTGAATAACATTCCCTAGGTAACATATTTAAGTGTTTAACATTGTAAGATCACAGGTTAGTGTAATCGCAAGATAATCTATTGAAAATGTGAAATACATTAGTAACCGGAGCAAGAATACAAACGTGCATGTATTGTGTTGTACAGGTGTTCAGTTTGTGGGATGGAGTGCCATTCCTGCTGCACTTGGCCGCTCAATACAGGGACAGTTAATGCTGGTTGTGGATGATGCTGCAATTGTCGTCCGATAATGTACCATTTGTGCTCGATTGGAGACAGATTTGGTGATCCAGCAGGACAAGGCAACACGTCGATACGCTGTAGAACATGTTAGGTTTCAGTAGCTGTAGTTGGGCTAGCGTTTCCTGCTGCAAAACATCCTGTGGAATGCTGTTCATGAATGGAAGGTCAACACGTCGGAACACCAGATTTACGTACAACTTGCAGTCAGGGCGCATGGAACAACCACAAGGGTGCTCCTGCTGTCATACGAAATCGAACCCCATACGAGAACCCCAGATGTAGGTTCAGAGCGTCTAGCACGTAGACAGGTTGGTTCAGGGCCTCAGCTGGATTCCTTCTAACCAACACGCGACCACCACTGGTACCGAGGCAGGACAAGCTTTCGTCCAGAAACACAACAGACCTGTCCGCTGTCCGCCAATGAGCTCTCGCTTGGCACAATTGAAATCGCAGATGGCGCTGGTTTTTGGTTAGTGAAGTGTAAGCCAGAGGGCGCCTGGCTCGCAGCTGTCCGTGAAATAGTCAATATGTAACAGTTCGTTGCATCACTGGTGTCGACTGCTGCTCAGATTGCTGCTGGAGAAGCAGTAGGAGTCGATAGAGACATACGCCGAACATGGTGTCACATGGTCTCACGTGACCGTCTGGAGCCCGTTCTTCTTGCGACTGTAAGTTCTCGTGAACGCAACTGCCATTAATCGTGTCCAATAACCATACTCCTGACACGTCTTCCACAACATAAAAGTCTAGTAAACATGGGCTCTAAAATGTATACCTTAAGAGCTATGATCACTTGTTCAATAAAGGTTGTTCTCAGTATTGAAGATGAACAAGTGCTCATAGATCTGCATGTGCATTTTAGAGGATATTTTTTCCGTGTTTCGGATCATACAACCACCTCTGAAACTTTCCGTATCTACGTTCTCAGCAACAACGGTACCTGTTTATGTAATCCACTGTCTGAGGTATCAGAACGGTTTCCGCTTGTAACTTTTCGGCTCGTACGTTTCCGATACAGAGACCCTTACCTGAGCTTGACACATTTACCCTTCTACGTCATCCCAGGAAATTTGGAACATCATCACGGGAACATCCTGTATATGCATACATTCACAGGCGCCGTCAATAATTAAGCTTAGTGCCAGTCACTGAGATTATTAAGAAAGTTATAAAACCAACTGTGAAGTCTACTAGATACTACACCAATAGATCCCTTGCCAACACGGCAGTGAAATTAAGATAGATCAGCTCTAAAGTAACTAATTTAAGTTAAATGCTCTGTTAGAGGAACTAACAGCTAAAATAGTTAATTGCTGTCTACAATTAGCAATACAGACGCTAAATACATTAGCTCAATCCCAATTGGGCAGCAGAAGTACACAGAAAAACACACAATGCGATAGTTTCAGAGAGGAAAGTACACTGAAATGCGAGTACAACAGTACATAACGAACAGGAAAGAACTTATATGGAATTAACTCAAACGGTCCAAATGGTTCTGAGCACTATGGGACTTAACACCTGAGGTCATCAGTCTCCTAGAACTTAGAACTACTTAAACCTAACTAACCTAAGGACATCACACATCCATGCCCGAGGCATGATTCGAACCTGCGACCGTAGCGATCGCACAGTTCCAGACTGTAGCGCCTAGAACCGCTCGGCCACCGCGGCCGGCCCTGTAGCTTCGCTGGATGACGTTTCCGAATATGGGTTCCTACACAAAATATTATGTACCCGTTCCCCTGATACCCTTGCAAGTCCTAAAGATTTGTAACTGCAAATACCATCGTTGACGCAACGAAGGTACCATCTGTACTGTATCTTACAAAATGTTCCGAAACTGACAGCCGTCAACCTCAGTGCAAGCATGACATTGGCGAACAAGATTCTGACGCGCCTTATCAAATATCTCTGGTGTGTCTCGAATCACATCACAGGCAGTTACAATTCTGGCAACTAATTCCATGTCCGTATTTACTTGCGTCTCATACACAAGTGACTTCAGATATCCCCAAAGGAAATAATTAAGGGGCTTCAGCTCAGGCGACCTCGCAGGCGATGAAATAGGACTTCCCAAGTACAGCGACCAGGAAATACACAACTGTGAAGGTTGCAGACATCCACACTGGAGGGAGGTGGAGGGCCATCTTGTTTTATCTACTTCCTCTCACGAACAGCCAAGGGTACGTTCTCCAACAACTCAGGTAGAACTCTTTGCACGAAACTCAATTACAGGTGGCCATTCAGATGGCCAAGTAGAAGATATGGCTCGTCCTTCTTGTTTTCTTGCAGGAATTAAGGAATGTACATGTAAATAAACAGCACGGTACGTGTAAACTTGGACGGACATCAGTTGTAAATAAGCTGGAAAACAGTAATGCTAGATGAAGTGGTAAACAAATTTACTTCATATCTCCTTAAGTTGGCTTCTCCGACCCCAGGTCCACTATTTAAAATGTTTATTGGAGAATCCTCTATTTCCTGTTCAGATTTTTGCCTGCTCTTACAGAAACGAAACAGAACCATGTACCTTACATTCGTGACTCACTCATATTCAAATCTTTTCCCTGCTTGGTGACACTGGAGGATAACCTTGTGCTTCCGGATATCGAGGTATGAAGTGAACCACTATTCTTTCCTTAATCCTATAATGTTACAACTTACGCAGAAGTTTTACATGGTCCACGCAATCAAACTTTTTTATTATATCAAAGACAACACCTACTGCCTCGACCTATCGTTCAATGCCACACACACAAAAGAATAAAGTGCAGTTGCTGTGGACATTCGTTTCGTGAACCTAAATTGGAAGTGTGACGCCGCGCGGGATTAGCCGAGCAGTCTGAGAAGCTGCAGTCGTGGACTGTTCGGCTGACCCTGGCGCAGGTTCGAGTCCTCCCTCGGGCACGTGTGTGTGTGTTTGTCCTTGGGATAATTTAAGTTAAGTAGTGTGTAAGCTTAAGGACTGATGACCTTAGCAGTTAAGTCCAATAAGATTTCACACACATTTGAACATTTTTTGAAGTGTGACAGTAACTTATATGAACTGAGTAGTGTATCCATTTTACGTTGCTTTTTTGAAAACATTTGCAAAAACTGGTACCACTCACGGAAGCGGGATCCAAAATATTTCTTGCAAACACGTCAGCAGTATGGAAATAAACTTGCGACCACGCGTTACAATAATTCTCATTTAATTATTTATTTCCGGGCCGCGGAAACGTGCTCGTCAGGTGGCTTTTGTGTGTGCAAGAGCCAGTATCCGGGGAGAAGTCAGAGGTGGTGGCCCGCTCTTTTCCTAATCTTGCAAGAGAGACTGTGGCCGGTGCCTACATGCCTGCCTTAAAGTTTTGTAATTTCCCTTGATCGACTGTACCTTGTGGCAACTATTTTAGAAAAATTTCCAAAATTCTTGTAAAGTAAACCTCACCTTACAGAAGCTCTATTAGCGAGTGTAGGAAACAACCAATGAAAGTTACTACAGTCTACTTCTGATTGTAACTGACTGGAATGCCTGAACAGTAAATTTCGCGCAGTGGTTCGGAGTTCACAGAATTTGGAGATGGCCGGCAGCCCTCGAAGCATGTTGAAGCTATGTGTCCTCTGAGCTGGAGGTGAAGGTTTCGTTGTGTACTTCAAAAGTCTGGAAAAGGTGATCCGTTCGAGATAAACCATTTCCTGCAGCACAGAAATAGGTGTGAAGCCAAAAGAGCCTTTTCGCAAGCGGGCCTCGATTCTGTGTCCAGTTTTTCCACTTTTACTGTTGCCGTTTAGGGAGCGTTAACCCCCCCCCCCTACACACACACACGCACGCGCGCACGCATGCACAAGCACGTCCGTTCGCACACTAGGTAGAAACCTCGAATTAGATTGTAGAGCTAGATATCTAGATGGACTGTGGTGTCTAGCAAACGTGGTTTAGAGAGGTTCAATTGCAACCAATAAATCTGAAGCGGTAGGGAGTTCCCTGCAAATGAGTATCACGATTATCCTTCCATTGCCAAAGGCCCCCATTCTGATCTCCGGCAGGGGACTGTCAAGTTGTAGATGGCCATGAGAAAAAGATAACCATCGAAATGGTAACGTTCTACGAGTCGGGGTCTGGAATGTTAGAGGCTTGAACGTAGCACGGAAGCTCTAACAAGGGCGGTCACGGAAGTTACAAAGAAAGAAGTAGGTACAAGCAAAATAACTGCGAAGAAACTAGGGGTAATAGAAGTAATTTACTTCATCGAAAAAAGTAGTAAGTACAAAATTCAGGAATAAAGAGATACAAGTCACTTAGGAACAAAATAAATATACTCGTAGCAAAATCAAAACAGTTTTGTGTGAAATTAAAAGCAACAACGATAACATTATAACGCAATTGGAATTATACTGTTAAATGCAGAAGAGAGACCAGATAAGTGGGAAGAGCACGCTGGAGATTTATAGATAGAAGAAGGGGCAGGAGTTGATTGGGAATAGATAGAGAATCCATTATTAGAATTTAGGAGGGCTTTGGAACACTTAAAATCAAATAAGGCAAAAATTTCTAAATTTATTGGTGGACATAGCAACAAAAACGCTGTTCTCGTTTACATGTAGAATTTATGAGACTGGCGATATACGATAAGATTTTCGAAAAAACGTCTCTCACAAAATTCCGAAGATTGAGAGATCCGACACGTGCGATAATTATCGCACTGTCATCTTAACAGTTCATTCGACCAAGCTGCTGTCGAGAATAATAATATGCAAAAGAATGTGAAAGGCATTCAAGGATCTGTTAGATGACAATCAGTTTGCCTTTAGAAAAGGTGAAGCCACCAGGCAGGTAGTTGCGACGTTGCAGTTGATAGTGGAAGCAAGACTGAAGAAAAGCCAAGATGCGTTCACACGATTTGTTGATCTGAAAAAGCCTTTCTCCAATGTAAGAAGATGCTAGACTTTCTAAATTATGAGAGAAATGGGGATAAGCTAAAGGGAAAAACGGTTACGGTTAATATATATAAAGGCCAAGAGCAATTTTCCGAACTAAGTTCGAACTATTGTTGAAACTGAAAATGAAACACTTAAATAAATAATGACATGAAACTGAACAATCAAGTATGTCGTTAAGTAAACGCATGCATAAAAATAAATAAGTAGGCTTATTTACATGTAATAATTCATTAATGGGGTAATATGATCCCTAGGAGTATAATGATCCCCCCTACATGATCATTTTGTCCCAAACCTTGTCCTACACCAACAACAACGTTGCGGGAGAACGCTATTTTGTATACTGACAACAATTCGAATGCAACTTTTGCCCCAAACTTCGTCCTGCACCAACAACAACGTTGCGGGAGAACGCTATTTTGTATACTGACAACAATGCGAATGCAACTTCCTTATAAACTGCCTTAATAGCCGAAATATTTGTGACTCGCTTTAGAGGCACACAGTGTGACATAAACAATTACAAATTTAGAACTTACCGGAGATCAGCAGTGCATTAAACGAAGTTTTCTTCTGTAAATCTTCTTGCACAACACACGGTGGAACTGTATCACTGGTGTAACCTTAGACTCACGTGAGCTCATAATTCACGAATTGTCCGCTGGATGGCAGCACTAATTGTGAATACAGAGAGCGCGACCATTATACCCCAAGGGATCGTTTTGTCCCGGTCTACCTTAAAACGGTATCAATGATAATATTCGCTGATGACATTGTGATCATCAGTGAAAGTGGAAAAGATTTACAGGATCTGCCGAATGGAATGAACGACATATAATGAGTACAGAAAACAGATTGAGAGTAAATCGAAAAAAGACGAGAGCAATGAGAAGTAGCAGAAATTACCTAGGTAGCAAGATAATACATGATGGATGCAGGGAGGAGGAGATAAGAAGCAGACTAGTACTGGAAAAAAGAGCATTCATGGCCAAGAGAAGTCTACTAGTATCAAACATAGGCCTTAATTTGAGAAAAAATTTCTGAGAATGTACGTTTAGAGAACAGCATTACATAGTATCGAAACATGGACTGTGGGAAAATCGGGAGAATCGAATAGTTTTTATATGGTGCTACAGAAGAATGCTGAAAATCAAAGGGAGTCGTAAGGTAATGAATGAGGAGGTTCTCCGCAAAATCGGCTAGGAAAAGAATATGTCGGAAAGATTGAGAAGAAGAAGAGAAACCATAATAAGACATCTGTTAAAATATCAACGAATAACTTCCATGGGCCTAAAGGAATCTGTAGAGGGTCGAAAAGGTAGAGGAAGACAGAGACTGGTATACAAGCAGCAAGTAATTGAGGAGGTAGGTCGTTGCAGGCTGTATCAAACCAAGGCAAGTGGTTGAGCAGTGGTAACGTACTGAGCAAATTAAATCGAATTTCCATAAATAATAATTTTCTATCTCTTCAAATAATAAATTAAAAAATCAATAAAGAACAATTCTTGAAATCTTAAAAGCACAGAACAGTTGCACAAGTACGGCAGCGCCTCAGATAAATTGGCCAACTAGATAACATTGGTAATTTGCGATCAAAAGCATCAGGTCAAGCGACAATAATAATAATAATAATCCAGAATGAGATTTTCACTCTGCAGCAGAGTGTGCGCTGATGTGAAACTTCCTGGCAGATTAAAACTGTGTGCCCGAACGATACTCGAACTCGGGACCTTTGCCTCTCGCGGGCAAGTGCTCTACCCAAGCACGCCTCACGCCCCGTTCTCACAGCTTTACTTCTGCCAGTACCTCGTCTCCTACCTTCCAAACTTTACAGAAGCTCTATTGCGAAACTTGCAGAACTAGCACTCCTGAAAGAAAGGATATTGCGGAGACATGGGTTTGCCACAGCCTGAGGGATGTTTACAGTATGATATTTTCACTTTGCAGCGGAGTGTGCACTGATGTGAAACTTCTTGGCAGATTAAAACTGTGTGCCGGACCGAGACTCGAACTCGGGATCTTTGCCCGAGTTCGAGCCTCGGTGCGGCACACAGTTTTAATCTGCCAGGAAGTTTCAATAATAATAATAATAATCTAGAATCACTAAATTAGTTGTTACAAAATAGTTTAGTAGATTACAAAAAGTTCCACCAAAAATATGTCTGCCATGATAACCCAAATATCCCGATGCCAGCGGACAGGCTACAGTTGATTTCAATACAGCTAAATTCGCAGCCCATGCCCAATCAGTGTTTTTGTAATAAGTAAGAACTCTCAAAATGTTAAATGTACTAAACGTACTAAAATTAGGAACAGATGAGCTCTACATGGAGACGAAAAAGCCTTCAGGAAGTGTAGATAATGTACCAAGAGCCACCTGTCGACACCACTATATAATAGTTTCATAAATAGCTTTAGCAAAGGATTTGACATCAACGTCCGTCAATAATTAAGCTTAGTACAAGTCACTGAGATTATTAAGAAAGTTATAAAATTAACTGTGAGGTCTCTAGATACTACACCAATAGAGCACTTACTAACACGGCAGTGAAATTGAGATAGAACAGCCCTGTTCTTGTTGTTGTCTTCAAACCTGAGACTGTTTTGATGCAGCTCTCCATGCTACTCTATCCTGTGCAAGCTTCTTCATCTCCCAGTACTTACTGCAACCTACATCCTTCTGAATCTGCTTAGTGTATTCATCTCTTGGTCTCCCTCTACGATTTTTACCTTCCACGCTGCCCGCCAATGCTAAATTTGTGATCCCTTGATGCCTCAAAACATGTCCTACCAACCGATCCCTTCTTCTAGTCAAGTTGTGCCACAAACTTCTCTTCTCCCCAATCCTATTCAATACCTCCTCTTTAGTTACGTGATCTATCCACCTTATCTTCAGCATTCTTCTGTAGCACCACATTTCGAAAGCTTCTAATCTCTTCTTGTCCAAACTAGTTATTGTCCATGTTTCACTTCCATACATGGCTACACTCCACACAAATATTTTCAGGAAAGACCTCCTCACACTTAAATCTATATTCGATGTTAACAAATTTCTCTTCTTCAGGAACGCTTTCCTTGTCATTGCCACTCTACATTTTATATCCTCTCTACTTCGACCATCATCAGTTATTTTACTTCCTAAATAGCAAAACTCTTTTACTACTTTAAGTGTCTCATTTCCTAATCTAATTACCTCAGCATCACCCGATTTAATTTGACTACATTCCATTATCCTCGTTTTGCTTTTGTTGATGTTCATCTTATATCCTCCTTTCAAGACACTGTCCATTCCGTTCAACTGCTCTTCCAAGTCCTTTGCCGTCTCTGACAGAATTACAATGTCATCGGCGAACCTCAAAGTTTTTACTTCTTCTCCATGAATTTTAATACCTACTCCGAAATTTTCTTTTGTTTCCTTTACTGCTTGCTCAATATACAGATTGAATAACATCGGGTAGAGGCTACAACCCTGTCTCACTTCCTTCCCGACCACTGCTTCCCTTTCATGCTCCTCGACTCTTATGGCTGCCATCTGGTTTCTGTACAAATTGTAAATAGCCTTTCGCTCCCTGTATTTTACCCCTGCCACCGTTAGAATTTGAAAGAGAGTATTCCAGTCAACATTGTCAAAAGCTTTCTCTAAGTCTACAAATGCTAGAAACGTATGTTTGCCTTTTCTTAATCTTTCTTCTAAGATAAGTCGTAAGGTCAGTATTGCCTCGCGTGTTCCAGTGTTTCTACGGAATCCAAACTGATCATCCCCCAGGTCCGCAACTACCAGTTTTTCCATTCGTCTGTAAAGAATTCGCGTTAGTATTTTGCAGCTGTGACTTATTAAACTGATAGTTCGGTAATTTTCACATCTGTCAACACTTGCTTTCTTTGGGATTCTATATATTATATTCTTCTTGAAGGCTGAGGGTATTTCGCCTGTCTCATACATCTTGCTCACCAGCTGGTAGAGTTTTGTCATGACTGGCTCTCCCAAGGCCGTCAGTAGTTCTAATGGAATGTTGTCTACTCCGGGGGCCTTGTTTCGACTCAGGTCTTTCAGTGCTCTGTCAAACTCTTCACGTAGTATCGTATCTGCCATTTCGTCTTCATCTACATCCTCTTCCATTTCCATAATACTGTCCTGATATTCATACACGTGGTCCTCTTCTCTCCAAAGGTCTCTTTAATTTTCCTAGGCAGTATCTATCTTACCCCTAGTGAGATAAGCTTCTACATCCTTACATTTGTCCTCTAGCCATCCCTGATTAGCCATTTTGCACTTCCTGTCGATCTCATTTTTGAGACGTTTGTATTCCTTTTTGCCTGCTTCATTTACTGCATTTTTATATTTTCTCCTTTCATCAATTAAATTCAATATTTCTCCTGTTACCCATGGATTTGTAGCAGCCCTCGTCTTTTTACCTACTTTATCCTCTGCTGCCTTCACTACTTCATCCCTCAGAGCTACCCATTCTTCTTCTACTGTATTTCTTTCCCCCATTCCTGTCAATTGTTCCCTTATACTCTCCTTGAAACTCTGTACAACCTCTGGTTCTTTCAGCTTATCCAGATCCCATGTCCTTAAGTTCCCACCTTTTTGCAGTTTCTTCAGTTTTAAGCTACAGGTCATAACCAATAGATTGTGGTCAGAGTCCACATCTGCCCCTGGAAATGTCCTACAATTTAAAACCTGATTCCTAAATCTCTCTTACCATTATATAATCTATCTGATACCTTTTAGTATCTCCAGGATTCTTCCATGTATACAACCAAGGTAACTAATTTAAGTTAAATGCTCTGTTAGAGGAACTAACAGCTAAAATAGTTAACTATTGCCTACAATCAGCAATACAGACGCTAAATACATTAGCTCAATCCCAATGGAGCAGCAGAAGCACACAGACAAACACACAATGCGATAGTTCCAGAGAGGAAAGTACACTGAAATGCGAGTACAACAGTAAATAACGTACAGGAAAGTGCTTATATGGAATTAACTGAAATGGTTCAAATGGCTCTGAGCACTATGGGACTTGACATCTGAGGTTATCAGTCCCCTAGAAAGTACAACTACTTAATCTTAACTAACCTAAGGACATCACACATCCTTGCCAGAGGCAGGATTCGAAACTGCGACCGTAGCGGTCGAGCGGTTCCAGACTGAAGCACCTAGAACCGCTCGGCCACATCGGCCGGCTACAATTAACTAGTCAGCTGTTTTCCAAAATCATAAGATACCTCGGTCCAATGGTATATAAATAATTAAATAGGACCCCAAGGTCCCTGTTGTTTTTTTTAATTTGCTGTGAACTTAGTTCTACTCGAAGGCACACAGTATAATGCAGCAAGGCCTGCTTCCGGGATTCACTTTCAACTCAGTACAATAAAAACTATGAAACGGCCATTAGCTCACTTGCTACATATAATCAGTATTAATCCTAGTACTACTAAAAAATGAAAACATATGCACTAACGAGCAGAGCAAGATTGGCGAGCACGAGGAAAACAGATTTCAAGAACGTTTTAAAGCCATTACTCAAGAATGCAGCTCCCTATACAGTATTAAAACTCGGAGCTTGTACAGACACTAACAAGTCACATCGCTCATCAGCAGACAATTGAATGCTAAAATTATCAACAGTAAATTTAATAACCAACCTACATTTGCCACCAGTCACGAAAGTTGCTCGAAATGGCTAGAGCCCAATATAGAAAGAAACGAGTACATATACTCCCCATAGTGCAACAAAACAGCCACAGGAAGACCACTAGCTAACTAAAAAAATAACCAGGATGCCCGGGCCCCAACATTTGAAATTTCTGTCAGTAGCTGGTAAGGGGGGTTCACCACAAAATCCACAATCTTGAGGTGAGACTGATTCCCAAGCCAAGTTTGCTTCCTCCCAGTGGTTGAGTGATTGTCACAATGAATTCCACCCGGCGTCTCGGTGGCAATAACACACATTCCACGCCAGGCTTCGACTTCAGCGATCTGCAGCCCACAAGGACATCAACACCTGCGCGGCAACAACGGATCCCGAACTTCACAATTCCACCCGCAACACAACACTAGAGTACGCTGCCTCCTTGCCATCAGTAGGGAGGCATCCTTTGGTTATCCAGAGGCGAGTCAGAGACATTTGCCGTGAAAGGCTGTTATCGATATAAGTGAGCGGCCGTGACATCTAAAAAGAGGGCCCACAATTATCGTTGTTTGCATGAAAATTTGAGTGTAATGTTTTTGTGACTGTTTCCCTATTGATTTAAATTGCACCCATGTGTTCTTATTGTGGATATTATAGGCAGGGAATATCATCAGCCGGTTGGAGGCGGTGTATGAACTGTTACCGGTATTTATCTTCCAGGCGAGTGGTCGGATCTTATCATCTTTCTCGATGTGGCAAGGTTCATTCTCAGTCCTTCAGAGAGACGTAGTGTGGAGCGCCATGCTAGAGCTGAGGAGGGCGCAAATGGCAAGGTTACGTGGTTGCTGAAAATACCATCGTGGCAGAGCTGGTGGAAAGCACTGAAAGAGGTTTGGTCAGTCAGTTGCAGCAAGTGGGCTCTGCAGTACATGATGGATGCCAGTTCCTTCACCTCAGCGGAAGTGGTGGACAAGCCTGCGGCGAGTTTTCAGGGGCCAGATTGCCTTGGCAGCTGTACCCGCAATGCTAGACTGGGCATGAAAGAGTTGGGGTGGTGCCAGCGGCCATCTACCGTGCTGGCCCGAAAGAGCGAGATACGGGCAGAGCTAAGAGCAATCTGGGCAGAGCTAAGAGCCAGGGCCTCGAGAAGCTAGTGTGCTTTGGTACTGTCAGCCAGACACCACTGCAGTGCATGGCCACTGTGTGGACACAATAGCGTGGTGGAGCAGTTGGTTTCTTTTTCCGACGGGACAGACATCAGTCCTAGTAGATGTAGTGAATGAGGCTTCTGAATGCCAAGAGAGGGACTACCTGATTGCTCTAGCAGCTGCTGGTTTGTATATCGATTGTATATCGATTAGGAGTAGGTTTATTTCATGAAACTGTGTATCTGCAATTTATGAACTGTGTATTCTGTGTTGTTTAAACTCCTTGATCTATGGCAAGAAAATTAGAATTTCTAATGTATATATGAAAAAAGTAAAAGAATATGCTGAAATGGTAAATTATTATGATATGAATATGTTCGTATAAAATGTTTGTTAAAAGCTGGTTCATGCATAGGGAAATTGTATTTGTAGCCTGTAAAAGCTGTAGGGACGTCCCTCCGCAACGGAAGCGGCATGACGTGATGTAAAAGGTGGGTTTGGCGGTCGAACTGAGCGGCTCCTTTTGTGAAAGACATGTAGTATGTAACTAGCCGCAGCACGGTACACTTCTACGGTGCTAAGAGCGGCAATTGGAAGCTGCATTATAAGAGATTTGCCTCGGATGTGGATCTGGCTAATATTTGGTATTGACGGCATAATAGGGTGGGTCTAATGTGTTGAAAATCCAACGCCAAGAAGAGATTTTATAGAGCATTCGCACATCAAGAGCAGTGGCTACAGTTAGCCACCATGTCGCTTGCCTCCAATCTTCGCCACTGCATCATAAACTTCATACATTCAGTTAAGTAATGTATGTATACGGGCACGGATCAGCTAATTTGAGTGTTTTTTCAATGATAACCGTATGAAACCTAAATTCGTGTCCGGAATCATATTTTCAATCCTGATCTCGAAGCTATGCAGGGTCCTCACATAAGTGCTACTATATCCGAGGATGCTGATTTAGGTGAACAATTCTTGCATTCATGTGTTTAAAAGGGATTTTTTGTCTAAAGTAGAAGGAGTAGTAAAAGTTAAAACTAAACCCACAGAGGTGAAGTTGGATAGGTTTTTGCTGAAGTATCCTTAGTTTATTATAAAATATAGTTTTGTAGGATTACAGTGCAGGACTGTGTAAATATTATTAGAAACAATACCTGCTTCACAGGTTATTAAAGTTCAAGTACATATAAATCTTTAATGAAGAGATTTGTGATTTGGTAGAAGAAGAATTATTTTAAAGATGCTGTACTTTTGGTACCTGTCATGACAGGTTCCTGTTTTGAAGTTAATTAAACCCAGAGTTGTATTTTACTGTGCTGCAAAGTAATTTATGAACTACTCAAAGTGAAGTGAATGATTAGCTTTTAAAGCTAGTCTTTACTATTGTAATAATCAGAGAGCTTTGACTAGAGAAACTGTACTTGTTTACGGGTTCCCATCACATTCTCCACTTGTTAAGAAAAAATTGCTATATTTAGAGGAGCTTAAACAGAGTATTTATGGTGTTATTCATTATTATTTGTGGTTTTCATGTCAGCTAAGATAGAAGCCCCCCATGTCCAAATTTAGTTCTGCATTTCATGCAATGACACTTCAGTATTTGATTAAGTAATGCTCTTGAGAGTGGCTATCATTAGTATGAACTTGGTGCAAATTTGCACTCCATAATTTACCGGTGTGTACGTTATTGGTAACAGCTGCTACACACAGTACAGAGCGCACCGTGTCAGTTTGCATCCTGTTTGCTATTCAAAGCGAAATCTCAACAAAAGGAACTTCAACAACTAATATTCAATTTTCTCAAACATATATTTCCAAATTAATGTGCCTATTTGGGCTGGCGAGAGACCATTATTTTTCATTCATTTATTATTTTACCACTTGCATTGACTCCCAAGATTAAAGCCCGTTTTGTTTTTTCTGTTATTTCACAAAATCGAAATTATAGCCCGATACCCTTGTCCATTACACAAACGCAAGGTCAAACTTCGAAATCCTCCAAGAGAGTAACGCTGAGATTGTTTCACGGCACGTTAGTTACATATGTAACTTTCCCGTGACAGGACTAAAGGTTTGGTTGTTAGGGAAGAGTGGGATACGTTAGTGTTTTCGGTTGCACCCTGGTGGTTTTGTGGTGGATACAGCGCATTCTGTTGTATACTGGTCGTGCTTTTGATGTATTCGCTGCCTGTAGTCCGTCACTGTTCTGCAACAAGTTGCGTTTCTTTATTGACGGCAGTCTGGGTACGGGTGTGTGTGCGCCGTGAATGAAAGCAAGGTATTTTCTTAAATTTCACACTATAGGCGTGGTCATTTGAATTAGGCAGAAACAGCCCTTACGCGTAGCTCAGCTCTGAGACAACTGACAACTGTACTGAACATTCATCTTGTTATTTGTTCTAAGTGTGTGATCAGTTGTATGTGTTACTGTTCGAGTACACTCTAACACAAAATGAAAGACGCACGACCAAGAAATTTTCCAAAGCGACGGAAATCGGTATACGTGATTAAAACTGGATGACGTATTCGAGAAAAAGAGCTTCCCACATTGAGCAAATCAATAGCGCGTTGGTCCACCTTTGGCCCTCGTGCAAGCAGTTAATCGGCTTCACATTGATCGACAGAGTTGTTCGATGTCCTCCTGAGGGATACCGTTTCAACTTTTGTACATTTGGCACGTTACGTCATCAAAATCCCGATATGGCTGGAGGACCCTAGTGGTCAAGATTGGGTTTCATAAGCATGAAGACAAGCAGTAGAAGCTATCGCAGTATCAGGCGGGATTTATCTTGCTGAAATGTAACCAGTGGAAGGCTTTCAATGAAGAATAACATTACGGAACGCATAATATCCACGTACCGCTGTGTGACAGTTCCAACTGCTTGTCTTCGCGCTTGGCGTAGTCAAACCCTACCTTGGCCAACAAGGTCTCCAGATCTCTCGCTAATTGTGATTGATTGGAGCATAATGGGCAGAGTCCTCCAACCATCTCGGCATTTTGACGATCTAATGTGCCAGTTCGACAGAATTCTGCAGTATATCCCTAAGAAGAACATCCAACGACTCTTAGCAATAAATGCTAAGCTGTATAACTGCTTGCATAGCAGTGAAGAGTTGGATCAACGTGTTAATGACTTGCTCAATTTGTGAAGCTCTTTCTATTGAATAAATTATCCAATTCGTCTGAAATGCCCGTCGCATTTGGATAGTTCCTTCTGGGCGTCGTTTTATATTGTCTTAGAATGTACTCTTTAAGATACATGAGTCATAGTTTGATAGAGCATTGTGGGTGGCTTGTTCTGGCACAGTCTAGTAACAATAATAGTAATAAACCTGTCTGTAGTTATGTGTTATATGTGACTGATCCTAGCTAAGCCGAAACCATGTTATATTGCAGAAGTTGCCTCTGTTTATACAACTGTTCATGCTAAGTGGCATAGTGGCATACACCGCAAATTGTTAATATTGCTGCGCGGTCATGTGTCTTGGGGAAATGGATTTTAACTCTACATTCTGCGTGGATGACATTTTATTGTATTGATTGTTTTGAGCCCTTTTTAAGGATTTTTACGGGCTATGGAAAGGTATTTTGTTTAACTGAAATTGTATGACTACTTTGCTATCAGGAGAAGTAGGAATGAATGAATTGTTAAATTGAGCCAGAACCTAGTCAACCCCCTATTAGAAACCCACTCCACCTAAACGCTAATCAATTTCGGAGTGTCACAGATCGTTAGAAAGTACACCTTTTGGCACATCCGCAAACTGAAAATATGGTGGCGGATAACATTCACACCGTATGGAACTACTTTCTGTATTGTAACGTATTTGGGCCCTGCATTGCATGCTATGGTCGAGTGGTGGCTTGTCCATTTCTTCAACTGTGGCCCTTATGGTCTCCTCAAATCGATAAAAATAGGTGAGGGTGGGGGTATCAATGACGCACGCTGCAGGTTACAACTGGTGCCGACAACGTTCATTAAGATTTATGTCAGCAGATAGTGCAGAAGGTTCCTCCCCGTCATTTCCTGCCGTATGGAGGAAGGCGTTCATAAAATCGTCACAGTGCGTTCGTGCGTTACATTATTGAAAATCGAATCCGTCGCCAAAATTTTGACCATATACCAGTATTGCTCAGCGTTCCAATTACTTCTGACACTGGCGAGGGGTGTCCTACAAAGGTATGTAATACCGGCGTAAAAATGACTGATGCAGTTCCCTATTGAACGGATTGGACTGCGTGTCTGAGGCGTGAAATAGTGCTTGCTGCCTCCACGCTACTCTAGGACTATCGTCAAGCACTTTGCGCTGAAGTGACCCAATGACACTGATGCAAGTTCCATTCCAGGTGTTATCTTCCTCACCTTCTTCGTGCACCAATGTACTCTGGCTCGTAAAGGAATGGACGCCTGGTGGCCAAATCGCGACAACAAAGCCCTCCCAATTTCTTCATAAAAACGCCAGCTTAATGCGTTCTCCTTGTGCTGCCTGCAGTCTGTAATTAATAGGGGGCCCTCATTAACAGGGTTGTAAGACTGCAGGCGACCACGAATCCAAAAGGCACGTCTTCAGCGTAGCGCTTAAGAGTTCGAATGACCGTTACCATGTTGTATGCAGTTCATTGGGAAACTTGCCTTGTAGACAATTCTTCGTGGCGTAAAGTGACAACCTTCTCACATTGTAATCTTGGAGACCGAACAGCGGATACGAGCTGGAGTGTCCCGTTCTGAGAATTCATGATTGATTGTATCTTCATCATACCGTCACAAAGAGATTTCACTTCATTGAGGGATGGAGGGTGATTAGTTCATCCCTCTGCAGAGATATGTCCCTGACTACTGTTCATTTTCGTACATAGGTGTAGTGATCCGGTGTTTGTAAGAGCTACAGACAGCATTTCCTTTCAGTACGAGATAATGGCTAGTTTCTTAGACGACTCAGTGGAAAAATTTCCTGGCGACTACCGTGCGATTGCTCACAAATGTCAAGCATTGACTTTCTTGCAAGTAAACTTCATTCACGAATAACACTGTATTAACAATGGTGAGTCATACGTCACCAAAAGTAATTTTACCTAATTATTAAGAACTAGGCAGTTACAGGTTTCTAAGGGGCTAACCGATTGCAGATTTATAAGCGACGGCTTTTTCTATATACTGTTAAGGCGATGTTACACCTTTAACAATACATAATATTTTTAATTAAAATAACTTTATGTTTCCGATAAAATAAAACTTTCAAGCGTTTATAAACACTGAAATGTTCCACAATTTTTCTCTTCCCGTTCGTTAGTGTTCCTGGACTTTTTGCAGACTGAAATAAGACTTTTCCCGACCTTATTTAAATGGTACTTAACTTTCAACAAATTTTGCTAAGATTTTTCTGTCTTATTCCAGACTATGTTGATGTCTGATATCTTTTATTCACGTCTTTACTAACAATTTCCAATATAGCTATGACGCGCCGGCTCTCTTGAAGAGCACTGTAATTATCATGACCAGCGAAAACCTTTTCCGATGAAAGAGTAACATTATATTTTGATGGCGCACCCCATGAAACCGAATAAGCATATCAGGCTCCATCTCAATGAGTATCAAAACATACTTCATAGCTGCAAGTAGCATGGGCAGAATGAAGAAGCACTATCTATTAGGGCCGACATTCTGTGTTTTAAATTTACAACACTGCATTACTAGAGATCTAGAAATATTTCAGCACATATTGCTTCAGAATTTGCTACGCATGATCACCTACTCGTATTGTATGGTATACGGAAAGCGCTCCTACATTTGACGTTCGTTTCTCTCGACCTAACGGAGGACACCATACCGAATGAATTTCTCGACGAAACACTCTGCTCGTGTGCTGTAATTACATCGACATATAAGCGAAACCACCTCAAAGGTCGCTTTGATGTGAGTCATATTGGATATAGACTGGTGTTGGCTTCATACATGGGCCGACGCCCTAAGGTCTTTCTCGTTCCGACAAACACAAATAACTCTGACCCGACGAAGTAAAGGTCAACTGTCCTTCCAAAGCAAAAGCGCTGTTTAGTTTTCCATGGTCTTACTGCGCTCATCCAGAAGACTACCTTTTTGAAACATCCTTTATCCGTACCCCGCCAGAAATGGTATCTACACAAGCTAACGTGCAAAACACAGCGGAAGGTAGTTTGCACCAGTAATTACTGGTGAACGTTCCCGTTCCCTCACCTAATGACAATGATTGAATGAACCCACACACCGAATAATCTCCACTACGTGGTTTTCAAGAGTATGTTGACGGAAGAGAATCAATTTAAAATCCATCTCAAACGCAGTCTCCGTAAATATCCCTGAGAAGAACGTCGTTTCTCTCCCACTGTGACCCACCTAATAGCAGTGACCACCTATGTGGAAGATTCGTGCACGGTGAGCAGTTCAAAAACGATCAATTCGTCTATTACTATTCTCCATCTCATGAAGCCCATTACAGCAAATGCAACGGTATTCAACGATCTCGTTCGTAAATCCTTTGCAGCTTCCTAAAAAATTTCTACTGAAGGAGAAGTTAGCAAACGAGTTACGGCGACGGCTGCTGTTAAAATGTGAGCCCCAAAGAATGGTGGGTGCTTCTGTCAAGTCATATGAAATCCTATCGATAACAAGGCCGCAAACACGTACCTGTAGAAACTTCCTGGCAGATTAAAACTGTGTGCCGGACCGAGGCTCGAACTCGGGACCTTTGCCTTTCGCGGGCAAGTGCTCTACCAACTGAACTACCCAAACACGACTCACGCCCCATCCTCACAGATTTACTTCTGCCAGTACCTCGTCTCCTACCTTCCAAACTTCACAGAAACTCTCCTGCGAACCTTGCAGAACTAGCACTCCTGAAGGAAAGGGTATTGCTGAGACATGGCTTAGCCACAGCCCAGGGGATGTTTCCAGCAACCGGGCACTATTAATAAGGCTATTTGTTAAAATAAATATTATACTTTCTGATTCCGAATCAACAGGTTCAGCATCAGACGGCAGTTCTAGTTCACAATTTCCTGGAGTCTATGCTGGACGGAAGATGTTAGGAGTCTTTGGTTGTCACGAAAGTTTTTTGGGGGAGGGGGGTGGGTGGGTGGTACCGTCGAAAATCCTGCATGCATTTGTGGCATTATTTACTCTTTGAAGATTTTTTTTCATCTGTCTTCTGACTGGTTTGATGCGGCCCGCCACGAATTCCTCTCCTATGCCAACCTCTTCATGTCAGAGAAGCACTTACAACCTACACCCTCAATTATTTGCCTGATGTATTCCGAGCTCTGTCTTCCTCTACAGCTTTGGCCTGCTACAGCTCCCTCTAGTATTATCATAGTCATTCCCTGATGTCTTAACAGATGTCCTATCACCCTGTCCCTTTTCCTTGTCAGTGTTTTCCACACATGCCTTTTCTCACGGATTCTGTGCAGGACTTCCTCATTCTTTACCTTACTAGTCCACGTAATTTTCAACATTCGTCAATGGCATCACATTTCAAATGGCTCGATTCTCTTCTGTTCCGATTTTCCCTCAGTCCATGTTTCATTATTTTATAATACTGTACTCCAAACGTACGTTCTCAGAAGTTTCTTCGTCAAATTAAGGCTTATGTTTCACAGTAGTAAATTTTTCTTTGCCAGGAATGCCGTTTTGCCTATGCTAGTCTGGTTTTGATGTGCTTCTTCTTCCATCCGTGATTGGTTATTATGTTGCCCAGGTAGTAGAATTCCTTAACTTTATCTACTTTGTGACCATCAGTCCTGACGTTAAGTTCCTCGCTGTTCCCGTACTAGCTACTTCTCATTAATTTCGTCTTGCTTCGATTTACTCTCATTCCATATTCTGTACTTCTTATACAGTTCATTCCATCGAGCAGATCATGTAATCCTTCGTCACCTACACTCAGGATAGCGATGTAATCAGCGAATCGTATTATTTATATCCTCTCACCTTGAATTTTAATTCCACTCCACACCCTATATGAGCGATACGTAGGGGGTTTATTATATCCCTAGAGTAATAATTTAAAACTGGTTCTTGAAACTTTGTTAATAGATTTTCTCGGGATTTTTTACGTTTACCTTCAAGCGTCTTCCCGTTCAGCTCCCTCAGTATCCCTGTGATAGTCTCCCAAGGATTAAACAAACACGTGACCATTCGTGCTGCCCTCCTCTGTATACCTTCAATATCGCCTGCTAGTCCTATTTATTATTGGTCCCACACACAAGAGAAATATTCTAGAACCTGTCGAACGACTAATTTGTACGCAGTCTCCTTGGTAGAATGATTACACTTCCCCAATATTCATCCAATGAACCGAAGCCTACTACCTGCTTTACCCACGACATGCCGTAACATATGTGATCATTCCATTTCATATCCCTAAGAAGTGTTACACCCTGGTATATGTACGAGTTCGCCGATTCCAACAGTGACTCATTGATGTTATAGTCTTACGTTTGTTCGTTTTGTGAAGTGCAAAATTTCTGAACATTTATAGCTCCACGTCGAAATCTTATCAAGATCTGACTGAATATTTACGCAGCTTCTTTGAGATAGTGCTGCATTATAGATAACTGCATCATCTGCAAAAGCCTGATTTTGAGGTACCAGATATCGAGCGAAGCTGAAACACCGATATTACTGTACGGTGTAGCCTCCAAGGGTGGCACCGAGTCGACCGCACTGTCCTGGGATACGTTACGCTGCATCTGCTCGATCTGTGCATGTACACTCCTGGAAATTGAAATAAGAACACCGTGAATTCATTGTCCCAGGAAGGGGAAACTTTATTGACACATTCCTGGGGTCAGATACATCACATGATCACACTGACAGAACCACAGGCACATAGACACAGGCAACAGAGCATGCACAATGTCGGCACTAGTACAGTGTATATCCACATTTCGCAGCAATGCAGGCTGCAATTCTCCCATCGAGACGATCGTAGAGAT
Source organism: Schistocerca gregaria (assembly GCF_023897955.1). Taxonomy (NCBI): domain Eukaryota; kingdom Metazoa; phylum Arthropoda; class Insecta; order Orthoptera; family Acrididae; genus Schistocerca; species Schistocerca gregaria. The sequence goes on from NC_064920.1 coordinate 659,680,957, forward strand.
TCTGGATGTAGTCCTGTGGAACGGCTTGCCATGCCATTTCCACCTGGCGCCTCAGTTGGACCAGTGTTCGTGCTGGACGTGCAGACCGTGTGAGACGACGCTTCATCCAGTCCCAAACATGCTCAATGGGGGACAGATCCGGAGATCTTGCTGGCCAGGGTAGTTGACTTACACCTTCTAGGGCACGTTGGGTGGCACGGGATACATGCGGACGTGCACTGTCCTGTTGGAACAGCAAGTTCCCTTGCCGGTCTAGGAATGGTAGAACGATGGGTTCGATGACTGTTTGGATGTACCGTGCACTATTCAGTGTCCCCTCGACGATCACCAGAGGTGTACGGCCAGTGTAGGAGATCGCTCCCCACACCATGATGCCGGGTGTTGGCCCTGTGTGCCTCGGTCGTATGCAGTCCTGATTGTGGCGCTCACCTGCACGGCGCCAAACACGCATACGACCATCATTGGCACCAAGGCAGAAGCGACTCTCATCGCTGAAGACGACACGTCTCCATTCGTCCCTCCATTCACGCCTTACGCCACACCGCTGGACTCGGGCTGCACAATGTTGGGGCGTGAGCGGAAGACGGCCTAACGGTGTGCGGGACCGTAGCCCGCTTCATGGAGACGGTTGCGAATAGTCCTCGCCGATACCCCAGGAGCAACAGTGTCCCTAATTTTCTGGGAAGTGGCGGTGCGGTCCCCTACGGTACTGCGTAGGATCCTACGGTCTTGGCGTGCATCCGTGCGTCGCTGCGGTCCGGTCCCAGGTCTACGGGCACGTGCACCTTCCGCCGACCACCGGCGACAACATCGATGTACTGTGGAGAGTAAACGCCCCACGTGTTGAGCAATTCGGCGGTACGTCCACCCGGCCTCCCGCATGCCCACTATACGACCTCGCTCAAAGTCATTCAACTGCACATACGGTTCACGTCCACGCTGTCGCGGCATGCTACCAATGTTAAAGACTGCGATGGAGCTCCGTATGCCACGGCAAACTGGCTGACACTGACGGCGGCGGTGCACAAACGCTGCGCAGCTATCGCCATTCGACGGCCAACACCGCGGTTCCTGGTGTGTCCGCTGTGCCGTGCGTGTGATCATTGCTTGTACAGCCCTCTTGCAGTGTCCGGAGAAAGTACGGTGGGTGTGACACACCGGTGTCTATGTGTTCTTTTTTCCATTTCCAGGAGTGTAGTTCTACCGACTTGCTCGAGTCATTTCTAGTCCCGTCATATCCCACACGTTAACGACTAGAGACAACTCCGGAGGTTGTACTGACCAGGGAACTTGCTGCACATCTCAGAGCACGTTAAGTTTCATGGGCAGTGTGTGGGTGAGCATTATCTTGTTGCAAGAATGGCAGAAGAACGGCTCTAATAGCGTTCTGCACGTATAGAGCGCTGGTTAGCGTCCCCTCCAAAAACACCAAAGGTAAACGAGAGTTGTAACTTAAAGCACGCCAGACCATATAGCCTGGAGTGGGTTCAGAGTGCGTTGGACGAACGTAGTCTACAAGACAGCGCTCACCAGGTGTACGTCGTATGCGTAAAAGACTATCACTTGGGTCAGGCAGAATCTACTTTCATCGCTGAAGACAACGGCGTGCCAGTCTCTCTTCCAAGTGATCCTCTGAAGGGACCAGTCGAGCCGGGCTCTTCCATGTTGTAGCGTGAGTGGAAGATGCTCTAGACATGCGCTTGCCCATAGTCCCTCTACTAATGTCCGATTTGCAACAGTTTCGTGTTGACGTGTCTGAACCCACAAACCATCTTGTTTGTGCTGTGATAGCTGTTGGATCTGCAACAACTCCCCACGCAATACGACGATCTTGGCAGCCATCCGTAAAGCATGGACGTCCAGAACCTCGTCTAAGGGTGTGAGAAAGTTCACAAACCACTTTTACCAGCATTATTACAAAATTGACCCCGGACGTCCAACTTTTGTGGCATTTCTCCGAAAGGAACATCCCATCTATATCTACATTTAAGTGCTTGGCAGAGGGTTCATCGAACCACAATCATACTATCTCCCTACCATTCCACTCCCGAACACCGCGCGGAAGAAACGAACACCTAAACCTTTCTGTTCGAGCTCTGATTTCTCTTATTTTATTTTGATGAGCGTTCTTACCTATATAGGTTGGGCTCAACAAAATATTTTCGCATTCGGAAGAGAAAGATAGTGATTGAAATTTCGTAAAAATATCTCGCCGCGACGAAAAACGTCAATTCGCTTATCATATCTGCCACACTCTCTCACCTTTTACGTGACAATACAAAACGAGCTGCCCTTTTTTGCACACTTTCGATGTCCTCCGTCAATCCCACCTGGTAAGGATCCCACACCGAGCAGCAGTATTCTAACAGAGGACGAACGAGTGTAGTGTAAGCTGTCTCTTTAGTAGACTTGTTGCATCTTCTAAGTGTCCTGGCAATGAAACGCAAACCTTGGCTCGCCTTCCTCATAATATTGTCTATGTGGTCTTTCCAACTGAAGTCGTTTGTAATTTTAACACCCAGGACTTAGTTGAATTGACAGCCTTGAGAATTGTACGATTTATCGAGTAATCGAATTCCAACGAATTTCATTTGGAACTCATGTGAATCACCTCACACTTTTCGTTATTTATCGTTGTCTGCCACCTGCCACACCACACAGCAGTCTTTTCTAAATCGCTTTGCAACTGATATTGGTCTTCGGATGACGTTACTAGACGGTAAATTACAGCATCATCTGGGAACAGCCTAAGAGGACTGCTCAGATTGTCACCCAGGTCATTTATATAGATCAGGAACAGCAGAGGTCCCAGGACGCTTCCCTGGGGAACACCCGATATCACTTCAGTTTTACTCGATGATTTGTCGTCTATGAATACGAACTGCGACCTTCCTGACAGGCAATCACGAATCCAGTCGCACAACTCAGACGATACCCCATAGGCCCGCAGCTTGATTAGAAGTCGCTTATGAGGAACGGTGTCAAAAGCTTTCCGGAAATCTAGAAATACGGAATCAACTTGAAATCCCCTGTCGATAGCGGCCATTACTTCGTGCGAATAAAGAGCTAGCTGCGTTGCACAAGAGCGATGTTTTCTGAAGCCATGCTGATTACGTGTCAATAGATCGTTCCCTTCGAGATGATTCATAATGTTTGAATACAGTATATGCTCCAAAACCCTACTGCAAACCGACGTCAATGATATAGGTCTGTAGTTCGATGGATTACTCCTACTACCCTTTGGAAGGCGACCATTTGGAAGGCTACAATGTGATTGCTTTCAAGCTCGCGCACTTGGCTGTAGGAAGCACGAGTGCGTCTCCGCAGCATGGTTGCCTGCTTGCTTCACACGCTTGCACCACACTGATCCTTCTGTTTAAATGGTTCAAATGGCTCTGAGCACTATGAGACTTAACATCTGAGGTCATCAGTCCCCTAGAATTTAAACCTAACTAAGGACATCACACACATCCATGCCCTAGACAGGATTCAAACCTGCGACCGTAGCAGTCGCGCGGTTCCGGACTGTAGCGCCTAGAAGCGCTCGGCCACCGCGGCTGGCGAGCATTCTGTCTGTGAACATTCCCTATAAAGAGATAGACTCACATGGCGCTCTGGTAGCTACGCCAGTACACTATATGTTGACAGACGATTTTGAAACAATTACTAGATCTATTATCCCATAAGTGGCATATAACGTCACTACATCAAAATCGCTTTCTAGGTGCACCAGATGCAATGTAGCAAACGAAATCTCTGACTCACATTCCTTGTAATCTTTAACGTTATCGTAGTATCGATGTCACCAGATGTATGACTTTGTTTGCAAAAGAGTTGGCTATGCGCGGAATGAGAACTTTTATCCGCAGTCATAAGGACGATGACACTGCACAGAGACGAACATCATATCTGTCTCTATGCTGCTAACAAACCCTCTGCATCGACACGTTTCCTTCAGAATCTATCCTTTTTGCGATCTTACCCAAAAGCTCTTGTTTATCACTGGAACGGTTTCTCAAAACAGCATTTCTTCCAGACCCAGATTCAATAAAGACGCAGTGGAGCGAAGCTGGGGCTCCCTGGCACTGGCCGTTTTCATGGAAACAAAAGCGGATTATGGAAATGCAGGGGAAGGCTTGAAGGGTGCGCGAAACGGGCGCCGTCTTAAGCACGGGTCTTTCCACCAGAAGCTCCTTCAAGAAATGGCGCGTGCAATGCTAATAAATTTAAGAGAACATGGCGGCGACGAGGAGGGAGGAAGAGAGGGAGGACATGCACGCCTGTGTGTGTGAGTGTGCATGGGCAAGTGATAGCGGGCCAGAGCGAGATTTAGGGGCGCGCTCCGTCTCCGTTATCTGACGCGGCTCGTCGCCTCGCCTCGCCTCGCCTCGCTCCGTGCGCTGGTGCGGCTGCTGCCCCCCCCCCCCCCCTCCGCCATGCCCTCTGTAAAACCTACCACCGCTGTCCGGCCCAGAGCGGTCGTTTGTCAGAACGATTTGCAACCAGAGGTGGAGGTAGTTCTCGCGGTTAGACTGCAGTACCCGCATAGACGAAACGAGAACACTAGAGTTACGGGTTGCGCCAAAAGTGGGTTCCAGTATCAAAAGTTTCTACTAACAAAAGGGCAATATCTTGCATTTGTAACCAGAGTTTGTAAATTTAACGTCGTCGAAACACCTACATCCTACATTCAACAGCCTTTGACCAGGTGCGGTATTCTGGTTTGCCCATCAAATTAAAGACCCACGCGCTTCCAGTTTCAATCAATCGTATTACCTCTCCTAAATTCCGCTGTACGCGTTTTGTACGTTCAGTATCTGTCCTTTGCCATCACCCCTCATTTTATACACTTCAGCCATTCTTAAACCATGATTTGCCACCTCCTTCACTACGCCACCGTCCCATGTAACCTTCCAATTCTCCGAGCATATGCCCGGCACCACCTTAATCCCATAGTGCAATCGTGTAGTAGAGGGAAAATCGAAGAACGACCACAGAAGGGCAAGCCAGACTCTTTGGCCGCATCACTCAACAATGCTCTGCACCCCATTCCTTTTTCAAATAACTTAGGACTAATCCTGGATGGAAAATTAACATGAAACGCGCAGCTCCTCACCCTCCAACACAAGTCTCTCAACTGATGAAAACTACCTTCTATATCATTCTATCATTATTATCACATATAAATCCTTCAAAGGTCGCATCATAACTAATACACGGCGGTCTATCAGCGTGTGCTTGCCGAGTACAAGGACCGGGGAAAGGAGAAAGTGAACATCATTCGTTCTAATAACATAAATTTGTGAATTTCCCTGTGCTGCGATACGTAGAGAACAGGATAACAAATGGTTCAAATGGCTCTGAGCACTATGGGACCTAACATCTGAGGTCACAGGATAACAGTTTTGACAAATCGATTACACAGACTGTTGCTTCAGGGTGGGGGTATTGATGTTTAACGTCCCGTCGACAACGACGTCATTAGAAACGGAACACAAGCTCGGATTAAGGAAGAATGGGGAAGGAAATCGGCCGTGCCCTTTCAAAGGAACCATCCCGGCATTTGCCTGGAGTGATCTAGGGAAATCACGGGAAACCTAAATCAGGATGGCCGGACGCGGGATTGAACCGTCGACCTCTCGAATGCGAGTCCAGTGTGCTAACCACTGCGCCACCTCGCTCGCTGCTTCAGTACAGTAAGTCCGCCACTCAGTGAAACATCGGAGACAAGATTCAAAAGATTCCATCTCCGACGTCGCATGCTGGTCTGGTCGCTCCATAGCACACTCTGGCCGGGTGACTCAAGCACCAGGCACTTCTAAAACATATATTCAAAGATATCTTAAAACACATGCAAGTGTAATAAACGCGAATACAAGATCCAACCCAGACAGTTAAAAAAGGAAAAACATTTTAGAAACGTAAGTGAAATGTCTGAAGAGTTAATACCACCTACATTTTAAAAAAAGTATTAAAGTGGTGTCATGTTGCAAAATCAGTGCCCTTTCTTGAAATAACACTAATCAGTAAAATTCAAATAACTGGCGGGTGCCAAGTTTGCAAGGTAACGCTCCACTCCTACAGTTAAATGAATGAACATCAACAATCCAATAACGTCCGGAAAAATTTACAAATGAACAACTTCTCAGCGGGGCCACAATCCGATGACCGAACAGCAGAAAGGAACTGGCAGAACAAATTATTAATGGCATACAAACTACTGTCGATCCAGAAGCAGTGTTACATAAAAAGAACCAATTAATTTGTGTCGTATAACAATAAACAATTATTAAGCCGGCCGGAGTGGCCGAGCGGTTCTAGGCGCTTCAGTCTGGAACCGTGCGACCGCTAAGGTCGCCGGTTCGAATCCTGCCTCGAGCATAGATGTGTGTGATGTCCGTAACTTATTTAGGTTTAAATAGTTCTGAGTTCTAGGGGACTGATGACCTCAGAAGTTAAGTCCCATAGTGCTCAGAGCCATTTGAACCACAATTATTAAACACTGAAAACAAGAACAAAACCCACTAACAAACTTTACCATGAGAGACTGAGTTGTATTATAGATCAAAACACCGAACATTTTAATTCTTTCGAATTAATTCAGGTTTAGTCTGAGAAGACTTAGAGCCGCAGCTTAACGCAAGTTGGACAATGGTGTAATTCAGAAAGAAATTACTAAATGTGTTTCACAATATGCTCAGCAAAACTAGATGCCAAGTCATAATTACCCCATTTCGTGTCACGCAAAGCAGTAGAGCGGGCGTCATTTACATCAGTTCAAAAACGTATAGCCCTTTGGCAGCGGCCTGCCGGTGGTGGCAGATTTGCATAGGTGTGGTTGCCGTGCCCTGACAGCAGGCGAGTCTCTCCTCCGATAGCTGGTCAACACACAACGGCCTGTCAGCGCCTCAGCTGACCAGCTACTTTTGATCTGATGCACTAAGGGCGTTGGTGCAATCAGCCACGCTCCACCACCAATGCAGGTTCCGTGTCCGTGGCCAGACGGAAAGCCTCCCGCCCCCGCAGCTAAGGGTGGACTGCCAGTGTGGCCTGCGCCGCGCTTATCCGCCCGACCAACTGCAACCCGCCATCCCGGTCGACGTAGCCAGCGCGCTCGCGAAATCTGGGCAGCGAACACCGAGCTCAGTTGGAAGAAGCGGCCTCGGGCGAAGGCTGACTCGTCTTGGAGAGAGCACGTCCTAGTCAAATTGACCCTCTCTTCGGTCTTCCGTCCCGCTCAGAGAGCTCGGCGCTAGGCATGCAGGCCCCATAGCGACGCACGCACTCTAAAATAGAATCCATGTAACCCAAGAGCGTAGTGCGAGCTATCGATACTCATGGCACGGGTCGCTAACCAATTCCTCGACCTTCGCCACACCAAAATTTTACATATTGTTTGAAATCCTCGAGAGGTCTTGCCTTATGCAACCAAACGTTTACCTGTACACGCATGGTATAACACTATTCCAGTTTTCATACATTCTTCCCTTCCAAGAACACTTTCGAACCCAGTATATCAGACCGAAAACTCAGTCCCTACACTTTAATGTCGAATACAGGTACCGTGACTCTCGACTACAATCATATTCCGCATTTCATACACTAGTGTTCCTCACCATCTTCTCCCGGCTGATCCTGAACCAACTCCTGCTCCCCAACCACGAGGAACTTCTCAACGTACACTTTCTATATATAGTCTAGAGTACTTATCCCCTACGTCTGCATTTATACTCTGCAATCAATTCTGATATGCATGGCAGAATATTCTTCTCATTGTACCACATACTAGGGTTTCTTCCCGTTCCATTCGCGAGTGTCACATCATCTGCTCACATTGCCCTAACATCTATATTGGACAAACTGGCAGGAAACTGGAAACACTATTCAAAGACAGTAAAGACACTAAAACTCAGCGAGTGTTAAACAATTTCTGAAACGGAAATATAATGTAGGTGGCATAAATAACAATCTACATGTCCACAAACGTTATCAAAAAGTCAAACTAAAGAAAGCTGTTAATGAGATCAAAATTTACAGAATGTTCAAGCAAGAAACCGACATTTTGACTGACGAGCAAGATAATAAAGTTTTCATACCTTTTTTTTTTTTGAAAAAACTGCCGCCCTTCTATAACAAGTGTAATGTAAAATTACAGTGAGGTCGCTGTTACTAATTGCGAGTAACGTGACAAACTTGAAAAAGTCACTTTCTTCAATCAGCTTGTATTCCTAGACAACATTAATGTCGTTATTTAATTTTCGATGCTGTATAGAATGAAGTTTTCTGTTCTGAAACTATGTCTTCCAATCTAACGAAGTAGCAACAGCTGTGATGTACGTTCAAAACTATAGAAAATGCTCTTTGGTATTGTTTTACTACTTGGAGTTCTACTTCAAAGTTTGGCTTAAAAAATTGAGAATTTCAAACTTTTGTGACAAGAAAAGCGACAAAACAAGGGACAACGAGAAACACAGCAGAGAGGCGTTAAGTCTGTAATCTTCCGAATATTGTGTTGTGTGTCGAGAAAAGTGACACAGTTGTTAAGAATGAACCATGGGGAGGAGTGGAGTTCAAATCATGCATTAGAGTCTAAGTACTTACTCTAAATGTTGATCTCCAGGTGATTCTGTTAAATACGGCAGTTTTTCTACACACACACACACACACACACACACACACACACACACACACACACACACACACACACACAGTATTATAAATTTTGGGTAGGAGTATGATTAAGACTGTCAGGAAAGTAAATTAAAAGTTATTCAATTCACCCGTTCCTACATCTACATCTACACGATTACTCTGCACTTCAATTATGGCAGGTTCTCATTCAGTATGCTCAAGAGTTCGACAGCTTTCTTGTTGGATTTCCTGTAAGGCATACGTGTCTATAATATTGGGATGAAAAGGTTTTTTAATGCGTGCATTACAAAAGTTTCTACAGCCCATTGTTCGAAGCAGTGTCACGGCCGCCTCGGGACGCTATCAGCCGCGGAGACGTCCGGCTCAGATAGAGAACTTGTCGTACCTCGGAGCACGTTCACAAAACGGTTTACATTGCATCATGCATGCAAACACATTCGCCGATAAAGCTGACGAACAACGTTCCCAGGCGCCTGAACGCATCATATCCATCTCAGTCATGTCGGCTTTTCTCGCCAAGAAGAACGAGGGAATTGCTCTCCAGAAACAATTCGAGCTAGAGGAAGGGTTGATATACGGTCCTGGGACTGCAGTAAACGTAACTAACGCAAACCCTTTTTTTGGTCAAATTTTGGTATAAATTGGTCAAAACATAACATTTTCCCATTTTGAAAATCTAGCGTCAGACTTGCTTTCAGAGGCATCAGAAACATATAATAACATGTAGGTAATATGCAAATTGAACTAATAATACATATACAAGTTTTCCCTAAGCCTTAAACGGGCTTTTCTCGACAGACGATTTTTCAAAACTGCGTGCAACATAAAATAAAACTGTTCAACATATTAACTTCTCCCTTTGACCCTCGAAAAGTAAACCCATTTCTTGTGAGCTTGCACCTATAATATATGAAATTTCTTCATGTTAACAATTTTTTGTAAAGCAATAAAAGAGTCAGTCAAGCACCCAAAAATCTAACTCAAACACTGAGTTTACACCATATCGTTAAATTTAAGTTTATTTCACAGCGTTTAGGTATAAGCTCCCATAAATTTAATGTAGTTTCGACTGATGTTATTCGTTTTTGATTTCAGATAACTCCTGAGAGGCTCCATTTCTCGCAGTCTCCGTAGTTAAAATTCTCAGGCCGCTAATCGTATAGTTACGGGAGCCACTTTCTTTATCTTTTTAATCTAAAATAAAGTTCAAAGTATGATCAGTCATAATCCCCAAATATATTCTTTGTATGTCTCTTGACTGTCTAAAAAAATATTTCCCAACTTTGCCGATTCTTTGCTTATTTGAGTGCGAACCGGGCCTTAAGTGCTTCGCAGAGGGTTCATCGAGCCAGCTTCGAGCTATTACCTACCGTTCCAGTCTCAAACGGCGCACAGGAAAAAGAGCACTTCAATCTTTCTGTGCAAGCTCTGCCTTTTCTTATTTTATCACGATGATCATTTCTCTCTATATAGATCGAGACCAACGAACGTTTTCGCAAGCGAAGGAGAAAGTTGGTAGTTTAAATTTCAGGAGAAGATCCTACCACAAAGAAAATCGCTTTGTTTTAATGATTGCCACCCTAATTACATGTCATGTCCGTAGCTCTTTCTCCCCTATCACGTGATAATAGGAAAGTTCGATGTCCTCCGTCAGTCCCATTTGATGCGAATCTCACACCGCACAGCAGTACTCCAGGACAGGGCTGACGAGCATGATGTAAGTAGTCTATTTAGCACACCTGTTGCGCTTTGAAGTATTCTCCCCATAAATCGCAGTCTTCTATTTGTTCCTCCCCCCCCTCCCAAACATATCTATGTGATCGTTACAATTTAAGTTATTCGTAATTGTTGTCCCTAAATATTTAGTTAAATTTACAGCCTTTAAATGTGTGATTCAGGTGTGTAACCGGAATTTAGGGATTTCTTTTACTACTCTTGTGGATGACTTGACACTTTCCATAATTCGTAGTCAATTGCCACCTTTCGCACCATACACATATCTTCTCCAAATCATTCTGCAGTTGGTTTTGATCATTTAATTACTTAAAAAGACAGTAAATGACAACATCATCTGAGGACGATCTAAGAGGGCTGCTCAGAAAAAGGTTTTCGGAAGTTTTCTTATGATTCTAAAGGCAACTGTCGGAACTAGTTTTCCACTCCCTTATAGATAACTCTGTAACTGGTAGAACATCAAACATCACGCCCTTCCTCGCTGAGTAGACATTTGAAAACTGCATTAAAAACTCCTTTCAATCCTTTTTCAGGCAATTTAGTCACCATTATATATTGCCTTTGTAGTCGACATCAGATATAAACGTAAAAATGCCGACTGAAACTGTAAGAACATTAATTGTGACATGAAGTAAAACGAACACGTAGGACCAGTGGGAGCTAAAGCGTGTGGCAGGCTCTGTATAGTGTTACATACAGATGGGCAACGACAGTGAGGTCGCGACTTTTGGTTCTCAAAAACATAATTAATCATAATATACACTACTGTCGATTAAAATTGCTACACCACGAAGATGACGTGCTACAGACGCGAAATTTAACCGACAGGAAGAAGATGTTGTGATATGCAAATGATTAGTTTTTCAGAGCATTCACACAAGATTGTCGCCGGCGGCGACACTTACAACATGCTGACATGAGGAAAGTTTTCAACCGATTCCTCATACAAAAACAGCAGTTGGCCGGTGTTGCCTCGTGAAACGTTGATGTGATGCCTCGTGTAAGGAGGAGAAACGCGTACCATCACGTTTCCGACTTTGATAAAGGTCGGATTGTTGCCTATTACGATTGCGGTTTATCGTATCACGACATTGCTGCTCACGTTGGTCGAGATGCTACGACTATTAGCAGAATATGGAATCGGTGGATCCAGGAGGGTAATACGGTACTCCGTGCTGGATCCCAACGGCCTCGTATCACTAGCAGTTGAAATGACAGGCATCTTATCCGCATGGCTGTAATGGATCGTGCAACCACGTCTCGATCCCTGAGTCAACAGATGGGGACGTTTGCAAGACAACAACCATCTGCACGAACAGTTCGACGACGTTTGCAGCAGCATGGACTATAAGCTCAGAGACCACGGCTGCGGTTACCCTTGACGCTGCATCACAGGCAGGAGCACTTGCGATGGTGCACTCAACGACGAACCTGGGTGCACGAATGGCAAAACGTCATTTTTTCGGATGAATCCAGGTTCTGTTTACAGCTTCATTATGTCGCATCCGTGTTTGGCGACATCGCGGTGAACGCACATTGGAAGCGCCATACTCGCGTATCACCCGGTGTGATGGTAAGGGGTTACACGTCTCGGTCACCTCCTGTTCGCATTGACGGCACTTTGCATAGTGGACGTTACTTTTCAGATGTGTTACGACCCGTGGCCCTACCCTTCATTCGATCCCTGCGAAACCCTACATTTCACCAGGCTAATGCACGACTGCATGTTGCAGGTCCTGTACGGGCGTTTCTGGACACAGAAAATGTTCGGCTGCTGCCCTGGTCAGCACATTCTCCTGGTCTCTCACACTGAAAATGTCTGGTCAAAGGTGGCCAAACTACTGGCTCGTCACAATACGCCAGTCACTACTCTTGATCAACTGTGCTATCGTGTTGAAGCTGCATGGGCAGTTGTACATGTACACGCCATCCAAGCTCTGTTTGACTCAATGCCCAGGCGTATCAAGGCCGTTATTACGGCCAGAGGTGGTTGTTCTGGGTACTGATTTCTCAGGATCTATGCACCCAAATTGCGTGAAAATTAATCACATGTCAATATATTTGCCCAATGAATACCCGTTTATCATCTATATTTCTTCTTGGTGTAGCAATTTTAATGGTCATTAGTGTAGTATAAAAATTAATCGATAGATCATTAATTACAAAACTCATTCGATTTGAACGTCAGTGTTTTAGTGTTTTCCCTGTGTGATCGCGGCAGATAGCCCATTAAGTTCCATAAATATAGGCGGCCCTTCGTATAACTTTCATTGTTTGATAACACTGTACATTCTAGAGTTTGTTTTTTGTTTCTAAGGCAACTGGCTGTAAAAAATACAGTGATTATAAGGATCAATCTATCTTTTAATTTTCTTCTCCGTTTTCTTGTTGGGATTTTGTGACTATAATACCAATTTTAACGCCTGTCGCCTGTGTGGGTGGAGGCCTTAGAAAAACAGCCCCAGCAGGATGGGATTTTTTTTGCATTCTCTGGCAAGAAATTAGGTGTTCTTAAAACAGCTATAGTGGGACGCCAAGGGCCGTTTCCTGAATTTTAGTACGCAAAAAGAGAGTGCATTGGTGAAGGAAAGAAGTTAGAAGCTGACGTCGGGTCACTAGAATGAAATTCTGCGAGTAGCGCGGGCGAAAAGTTGGCTGGTGAGACAATGATTTTTACACAGATTTTGGTGGGTGAGAAAAAAGTAATATAACAATTACGACAATAGCTGGAGTTGTACGAAGTATTTTCTCATTGGTTAGCAATTTCTCTAGACGAACCCAGTGCAGAGTAGGCACATGACATTTGGTACACAGACTGTGGAGAACATTACTTAACTTTGTGGTGGAGACTCGAAGAAGACACTTCTGGGTAATGAGATGAAGATGCTTGAGAGGCAGCCTTAAATGGCAAACGGGTTCCGATGGCATTCATCTGTACTATCTGCTGTCTACTCGGCAACACACAATAATCATGATGTGAATGTCTGGTGGCATCTGCTGGTTGGGAGGGAACAAAGTTAGGGTTTTCCAATATTTCAATAAATTGACGCAGGTTCATCTACGACCAGGCGGGCAGACATAGCTGCATGTTTAATTTCTTTCTCTTTCAAGGATATTCGCACAAATCACTGTAGTCCACAGGCGGCTGTATTGTGTTGAATTAATATGTTAGGAAATTGATTTCTGCGGACCCAGTCCTTGTCAGATAACTTTGCCATGCGTATCAGTGTTTACTGTAGCTTCGTCGTGGGATACCTCATAATATGGTGTCGGACTTGCTTTTGTCCGGCGTAGTGCAGCAACTCGATATGACATAAACTCCACAAGTTGTTGGATGTCCTCTACAGAAATATTGAACCATACCATTTCTATAGCAGCCCGTAATTTCGAGTGTTGCCGGTACATGATTTTGTGCACGAACTGGCCACTTGATTATGACCCATGTCGGGCCATATGGTGGCCAAACCATTCGCTCCAACTGTCACGAAAGTTCTTCTAACAAATCGCCGACAAATGTCGCCCGGTGACATGGCGCGTTGTCATCCATGCAAATTCGATATTTGTTTTGGAACACGACGTCCACGAATTGCTACAAATGGTCACCAAGTAGCCGACATAACCATTTCCAATCAATGATCGGTTCAGTTGGACCAGAGGACCTACTCCATCCCGTGTAAACATAGCACACAGCCATGAGGCCACCACCAGATTGCACAGTGATTCGTTGATAACTTGAGTCCTTGGCTTCGGCGGCCTGCGCCACATCGAACCCTACCATCGCCACTTATCAACTGAAATCCGTAGTCATGTGACCAGGCCACTGTTTTCCAGTCGTCTGGAGTCGAACCGATATGGTCGTTAGCCCATTATAGGAGCTGGAGCAAAGGCACTCGGGTCATTCGTCTGCCATTATAGCCCATCAAAGTCCAATTTCGTGGCGCTCTCCTAACGGATGATTTCGTCGTACTTCCTACATTGACTTCTGCTGTTATTTTTCGCAGTGTAGTTTCTCTGTTACCACTGACAACGCTACGCAAACGCTGCTATTCTCGGTCGTTCAGTGAAGACCATCAGCAACTGCGTTGTCATTGATGACAGGTAACGCTTGAAATTTGGTATTCTCGACACTTTTGACACTGTTGATGTTGAAATATTAAAACCCCTAATGATTTCCGAAATAGAAACCCGTACGTCTAGCTCCAACTAGCATTCCGCGTTGGAAGTCGTAATTCCCGTCGTGGGGCCATAAAGACGTCGGAAACATTTTTGCATGAATCACCTCAGTAGAAATAATACCTCAACCAACGGACTGTCCTTCTATACCATTTGTACTTGGTATTACCGCCATCTGTATTTGTGCATATCGCTATCCTATGACTTCTGTCACCTCAGTGAACTTTGTTGTTACGGTTAGATGTACTTTGTCGTGTGATCAGCTTAATTCTGTTTAATGTCCTTTTAAATTTTGCAATAAGAATTTACATTACTTGGGCCAATTTTCCGATTTTTTAGATAGTGAATCCCTTATCACGCAGTTTATTATTATTGACGTACGGCGATTTAATAAACAGAACTGTGTGCTAAGCACGTCCCTCTAAATAGAAGAGTCTGTTAAACTCTTTAACTTTTTATTGAGTATCTGAGTTCTCTGGGAGCGATCTGCCTCTCAACAGCCCAAATGACGCAGATGTCCAGCTCGATTGTCATTTCTCACTGTAGAAATCTTGTGCTTCAGTGGTGCATCACAGACGGCAGTAGTCATTTTTAATTGCCTACTAGTTTCTTCACGCTGACGATAACACTGGCGTCGTCGCATTGCGGCGCGAAGGAAGTGACCGTGATCGATATTCTATTAACGCGGTGTGGCGGGGCGGGCTTATCTTGGCGCGCCCAGCGACCACCGCGGTCGGAGCCGCCCGTCACGGCCGCTGACCGGAAAAAGGCCGACCGGCCTGCCGGAATCCGAAAGTAATTTCCAAAGTCCAAATTAAAACGATGCCGCCGCACACTGACGGTGACGTAGCTTGCCGCTCAATTTACGACGCTGGCCGGCGCCGGAAGCCTTTAATTAGCGGTGAGCTCGTCGTTGAAATGTGTTTCCCGACAGGCATAAAAAATGGGTTAGGCTGGTGCCAGTCACGACACGGACGGTATTTGACACTAATTTGCGACCGGCCGGCGGCCGGGCCACACCGGCCGTAACTCGGTTATCCGGCGACCGGCGCGTGGAGAGGGGTTGGGGGGCAAGGCGGTGCCGTGCGTCCCGCCGTGCGCTGCCTGCCGAGCTGGCAGCGTGCCAGGGTAGCACAGCTCCCACTGAAATGCCTTGTTTAGGGCGCCCTAGTGCGTATTCAGTGAACTTCTAATCAACAATATATGTTGCAAATATTTTCGTAGCATTTATCCCGTCGTACGAAGTTCGCTGTTCTACACGGTTTTGACGCTGACAGAAGTGAGTCATTTGCACTAAATCTTGAACTCTGTGGGCGCTGAGGCTCACTCCCACTGCACATCGGATCACAATCACTGGGCGACTTCTTTATATTGTGCTCCATCACTGTGGTTAGCAAGAGAGCTGCAATTGCAAACAACTGTTAATGCACCTACTACGGAAGAAAAGTTCGGAGTAGGTATTAAAATCCACGGAGAAGAAATAAAAACTTTCAGGTTCGCCGATGACATTGTAATTCTGTCAGAGACAGCGAAGGACTTGGAAGAGCAGTTGAACGGAATGGACAGTGTCTTGAAAGGCGGATATAAGATGAACATCAACAAAAGCAAAACGAGGATTATGGAATGTAGTCGAATTAAATGGAGTGATGCTGACGGAATTAGTTTAGGAAATGACACACTTGAAGTAGTAAAAAGGAGTTTTGCTATTTAGCAAGTAAAATAACTGATGATGGTCGAAGTAGAGCATATAAAATGTAGACTGGCAATGGCAAGGAAAGCGTTTCTGAAGTAGAAAAATTTGTTAACACCGAGTATAGATCTAAATGTCAGGAAGTCGTTTCCGAAAGTATTTATATGGAGTGTAACCACGTATGGAAGTGAAAGGTGGACGATAAATACACTCCTGGAAATTGAAATAAGAACACCGTGAATTCATTGTCCCAGGAAGGGGAAACTTTATTGACACATTCCTGGGGTCAGATACATCACATGATCACACTGACAGAACCACAGGCACATAGACACAGGCAACAGAGCATGCACAATGTCGGCACTAGTACAGTGTATATCCACCTTTCGCAGCAATGCAGGCTGCTATTCTCCCATGGAGACGATTGGAGAGATGCTGGATGTAGACCTGTGGAACGGCTTTCCATGCCATTTCCACCTGGCGCCTCAGTTGGACCAGCTTTCGTGCTGGACGTGCAGACCACGTGAGACGACGCTTCATCCAGTCCCAAACATGCTCAATGGGGGACAGATCCGGAGATCTTGCTGGCCAGGGTAGTTGACTTACACCTTCTGGAGCACGTTGGGTGGCACGGGATACATGCGGACGTGCATTGTCCTGATGGAACAGCAAGTTCCCTTGCCGGTCTATGAATGGTAGAACGATGGGTTCGATGACGGTTCGGATGTACCGTGCACTATTCAGTGTCCCCTCGACGATCACCAGAGGTGTACGGCCAGTGTAGGAGATCGCTCCCCACACCATGATGCCGGGTGTTGGCCCTGTGTGCCTCGGTCGTATGCAGTCCTGATTGTGGCGCTCACCTGCACGGCGCCAAACACGCATACGACCATCATTGGCACCAAGGCAGAAGCGACTCTCATCGCTGAAGACGACACGTCTCCATTCGTCCCTCCATTCACGCCTGTCGCGACACCACTGGAGGCGGGCTGCACGATTTTGGGGCGTGAGCGGAAGACGGCCTAACGGTGTGCGGGACCGTAGCCCAGCTTCATGGAAACGGTTGCGAATGGTCCTCGCCGATACCCTAGGAGCAACAGTGTCCCTAATTTGCTGGCGGTGCGGTCCCGTACGGCACTGCGTAGGATCATACGGTCTTGGCGTGCATCCGTGCGTCGCTGCGGTCCGGTCCCAGGTCGACGGGCACGTGCACCTTCCGCCGACCACTGGCGACAACATCGATGTACTGTGGAGACCTCACGCCCCACGTGTTGAGCAATTCGGCGGTACGTCCACCCGGCCTCCCGCATGCCCACTATACGCCCTCGCTCAAAGTCCGTCAGCTGCACATACGGTTCACGTCCACGCTGTCGCGGCATGCTACCAGTGTTAAAGACTGCGATGGAGCTCCGTATGGCACGGCAAACTGGCTGACACTGACGGCGGCGGTGCACAAATGCTGCGCAGCTAGCGCCATGCGACGGCCAACACCGCGGTTCCTAGTGTGTCCACTGTGCCGTGCGTGTGATCATTGCTTGTACAGCCCTCTCACAGTGTCCGGAGCAAGTATGGTGGGTCTGACATACCGGTATCAATGTGTTCTTTTTTCCATTTCCAGGAGTGTAGTTTAGACAAGAAGAGAATAGAAGCTTTCGAAATGTGGTGCAACAAAAGAATGCTGAAGATTAGATGGGTAGATCACGTAACTAATGAGGAGGTATTGAGTAGAATAGGGGAGAAGAGGAGTTTGTGGCACAACTTGACTAGAAGAAGGGATCGGTTGGTAGGACATGTTCTGAGACATCGAGGGATCACCAATTTAGTATTGGAGGGCAGCGTGGAAGTGTGAAAATCGTAGAGGGAGACCAAGAGATGAATACACTAAGCAGATTCAAAAGGATGTAGGCTGCAGTAGGTACTGGGAGATGAAGAAGCTTGCACAGGATAGAGTAGTATCCAGAGCTGCATCAAACCAGTCTCAGGACTGAAGACCACAACAGCATCAACTACGAAACTTAACTTTGGTCTTTGCTTTGGCCCTGCTGACGCCGAAGAAGTCCCTGCTGTGGCGAGGAGCGCGTAGAGCCGCTGTAGACCGCTTCCTGAAGTAGCTTGATGTGGTGTGAGACTGTACACGGTGATCGGGGCTGCGATCATTGGATTTGCTATAGGCGTAGCTCGGCCTCATGCCGCTGTTGCTGCCGTTGTTGCTACTGCATACAGCGTTCCTCTAGATCGTAGCACTGTTCTCACTTGCAAAACTGCTCTGCTTTCCCGGTTAGTTCAACACTAACAATAATGGACCAAGATTCCAAAAGCTACTGTATTGCACAGTCCATTAATTCCTAAGAGCAGTAGCTAACTTAAACATCTAAACCTAAGACTCAAGTACTGAACTGAACAAATGTCAACTGAAAGTCAGTGTCTACTGGAGCACTGAAACAGTTCTGAGCCGCCAACGCTACTGTACAAATTATCTAATTTATAAAGTTTAATAGTGAAAAGCTGCTTTAACTTCTAGGGACCAACTATGCAGTCGTCGCATTTGCCCAAATTATTTAAGAGAATAAATGCAGGGATCTACATAAAAAAGTTCACAGTTCACAAGGCTATGACTTTCACGAAGTTGTTATATTTATTTTCCTTATGGGCCGCAGCAACAAGCTTAATCAGTTTTCACGGATTAATTTTTATCCTATGCGAGAACGTAAATAACGAGGCAGTATCTCAGCTAGGTCCCCAATTGCTCTAGCCAGATGGTGTGTCCGAGCGCTTCAGTCCGGAACAGTGCAACCGCTACGGATGCAGGTTCGAATCCTGCCTTGGGCATGGAAGTGTGTGATGTCCTTAGGTCAGATTTTTTTTTTTTTCGTAGCCTACTGACTGGTTTGATGCGGCCCACCACGAATTAGTCCCCTGTGCTAACCTCTTCATCTCAGAGTAGCACTTGCAACCTACGTCCTCAATTATTTGCTTGATGTATTCCAATCTCTGTCTTCCTCTACAGTTTTTGCCCTCTACAGCTCCCTCTAGTACCATGGAAGTCATTCCCTCATGTCTTAGCAGATGTCCTATCATCCTGTCCCTTTTCCTTATCAGTGTTTTCCACATATTCCTTTCCTCTCCGATTCTGCGTAGAACCTCCTCATTCCTTACCTTATCAGTCCACCTAATTTTCAACATTCGTCTATAGCACCACATCTCAAATGCTTCGATTCTCTTCTGTTCCGGTTTTCCCACAGTCCATGTTTCACTACCATAGAATGCTGTACTCCAGACATACATCCTCAGAAATTTCTTCCTCAAATTAAGGCTGGTATTTGATATTAGTAGACTTCTCTTGGCCAGAAATACCTTTTCTTGCCATAGCGAGTCTGCTTTTGATGTCCTCCTTGCTCCGTCCGTCATTGGTTATTTTACTGCCTAGGTAGCAGAATTCCTTAACTTCATTGACTTCGTGACCATCAATCCTGATGTTAATTGTGTGGATGATGCTTTTCCGAAAGTCAGATGGTATGTCGCCAGACTCATATATTCTACACACCAACGTGAACAGTCGTTTTGTTGCCACTTCCCCTACTGATTTTAGAAATTCTGATGGAATGTTATCTATCCCTTCTGCCTTGTTTGACCGTACGTCCACCAAAGCTCTTTTAAATTCCGATTCTAATACTGGATCCCCTGTTGTTGTTGTTGTTGTTGTCTTCAGTCCTGAGACTGGTTTGATGCAGCTCTCCATGCTACTCTATCCTGTGCAAGGTGCTTCATCTCCCAGTACCTACTGCAACCTACATCCTTCTGAATCTGCTTAGTGTACTCATCTCTCGGTCTCCCTCTACGATTTTTACCCTCCACGCTGCCCTCCAATGCTAAATTTGTGATCCCTTGATGCCTCAAAACATGTCCTACCAACCGATCCCTTCTTCTAGTCGAGTTGTGCCACAAACTTCTCTTCTCCCCAATCCTATTCAATACCTCCTTATTAGTTACGTGATCTATCCACCTTATCTTCAGTATTCTTCTGTAGCACCATATTTCGAAAGCTTCTATTCTCTTCTTGTCCAAACTAGTTATCGTCCATGTTTCACTTCTATACATGGCTACACTCCAAACAAATACTTTCAGAAACGACTTCCTGATACATAAATCTATATTCGATGTTAACAAATTTCTCTTCTTCAGAAACGCTTTCCTTGCCATTGCCAGTCTACATTTTATATCCTCTCTACTTCCACCATCATCAGTTATTTTACTTCCTAAATAACAAAACTCTTTTACTACTTTAAGTGTCTCATTTCCTAATCTAATTCCCTCAGCATCACCCGATTTAATTTGACTGCATTCCATTATCCTCGTTTTGCTTTTGTTAATGTTCATCTTATATCCTCCTTTCAATACACTGTCCATTCCGTTCAACTGCTCTTCCAAGTCCTTTGCCGTCTCTGTCAGAATTACCATGTCATCGGCGAACCTCAAAGTTTTTACTTCGTCTCCATGAATTTTAATACCTACTAGAAACGTAGGTTTACCTTTTCTTAATCTTTCTTCTAAGATAAGTCGTAAGGTCAGTATTGCCTCACGTGTTCCAACATTTCGACGGAATCCAAACTGATCCTCCCCGAGGTCTGCATCTACCAGTTTTTCCATTCGTCTGTAAAGAATTCGCGTTAGTATTTTGCAGCCGTGGCTTATTAAACTGATAGTTCGGTAATTTTCACATCTGTCAGCACCTGCTTTCTTTGGGATTGGAATTATTATATTCTTCTTGAAGTCTGAGGTCTCATACATCTTGCTCACCAGCTGGTAGAGTTTTGTCAGGACTGGTTGTCCCAAGGCCGTCAGTAGTTCTAATGGAATGTTGTCTACTCCGGGGGCCTTGTTTCGACTAAGGTCTTTCAGTGCTCTGTCAAACTCTTCACGCAGTATCGTATCTCCCATTTGGTCTTCATCTACATCCTCTTCCATTTCCATAATATTGTCCTCAAGTACATCGCCCTTGTATAAACCTTCTATATCCCCTATCTCTTCTAAATCGACCCCTGTTTCTTCTACTATCACATCAGACTAATCTTCACCCTCATAGAAGCTTTCAATGTATTCTTTCCACCTATCTCCTCTCTCCTCTGCATTTAACAGTGGAATTCCTGTTGCACTCTTAATGTTACCACCGTTGCTTTTAATGTCACCAAAGGTTGTTTTGACTTTCCTGTATGCTGAGTCTGTACTTCCGACAATCATATCTTTTTTTATGTTTTCTCATTTTTGCTGCAGCCATTTCGTCTTAGCTTCCCTGCACTTCCTATTTATTTCATTCCTCAGCGACTTGTATTTCTGCATTCCTGATTTTCCCGGAACATGTTTGTACTTCCTCCATTCATCAATCAACTGAAGTATTTCTTCTCTTACCCATGGTTTCTTCGCAGCTACCTTCTTTGTACCTATGTTTTCCTTCCCAACTTCTGTAATGGTCCTTTTCAGAGACGTCCATTCCTCTTCAACTGTGTTGCCTACTGCGCTATTCCTTATTGCTGTATCTATAGCGTTAGAGAACTTCAAACGTATCTCGTCATTCCTTAGAACTTCCGTATCCCACTTCTTAGCGTATTGATTCTTCCTGACTAATGTCTTGAACTTCAGCCTACTCTTCATCACTACTATATTGTCATCTGAGTCTATATCTGCTCCTGGGTACGCCTTACAATCCAGTATCTGACTTCGGAATCTCTGTCTGACCATGAGGTAATGTAATTGAAATCTTCCCGTATCTCCCGGCCGTTTCCAAGTATACCTCCTCCTCTTGTGATTCTTGAACAAGGTATTCGCTATTACTAGCTGAAACTTGTTACAGAACTCAATTAGTCTTTCTCCTCTTTCATTCTTTGTTCCTAGCCCATCTTCTCCAGTAACCTTTTCTTCTACTCCTTCCCCTATAACAGCATTCCAGTCACCCATGACTATTATATTATTGTCCCCCTTACATACTGCATTACCCTTTCAATATCCTCATACACTTTCTCTATCTGTTCATCTTCAGCTTGCGACGTCGGCATGTATACCTGAACTATCGTTGTTGGTGTTGGTCTGCTGTCGATTATGATTAGAACAACCCGGTCACTGAACTGCTCACAGTAACACACCCTCTGCCCTACCTTCCTATTCATAACGAATCCTACACCTGTTTTACCATTTTCTGCTGCTGTTGATATTACCCGGTACTCATCTGACCAGAAATCCTTGTCTTCCTTCCACTTCACTTCACTGACCCTTAGTATATCTAGATAGAGCCTTTGCATTTCCCTTTTCAGATTTTCTAGTTTTCCTACCACGTTCAAGCTTCTGACATTCCACGCCCCGACTTTTAGAACATTATCCTTTCGTTGATTATTCAATCTCTTTCTCATGGTAACCTCCCCCTTGGCAGTCCACTACCGGAGATCCGAATGGGGGACTATTCCGGAATCTTTTGCCAATGGAGAGATCATCATGACTCTTCAAGTACAGGCCACATGTCGTGCGGATACACGTTATGTGTCTTTAATGCAGTGGTTTCCATTGCCTTCTGCATCCTCATGTCGTTTATCATTGCTGATTCATTAGGGGCAATTTCCCACCCCCAGGACAAGAGTGTGCCCTGAACCTCTATCGGCTCCTCCGCCCTCTTTGACATGGCCGTTGGCAGAATGAGGCTGACTTCTTATGCCGGAAGTCTTCGGCCGCCAATGCTGATTATTTATCAAAATTTAGGCAGCGTTGGGGATCGAATCCGGTACCGAAGACGTTTTTGATTATGAATCAAAGACGCTACCCCTAGACCACCTGTACAGCTAGGTTTAAGAAATTCTAAGATCTAGGGGACTGATGACCTCAGATGTTAAGACCCATAGTGCTCAGAGCCATTTGAACCCAATTGCTGTAAAGCCTCAAGAATTTCTGTCCAGCTTGCTTCGGATTCAAGTTAAAGCTCACAGAAAATAACTGGCAAAAATTGCAAGTCCGAATCCTCACTCAACACCTGCGATAAAATTTCAGTTTGGAATCGTATTCTGACGACAAAATATTCCAAGCCCACAGCTCGAAAGTATTACTAAATGTTCACTGGCGACAAGCCGAAACTTTTCGAAGTCCACAAGTCGGCACTTAGAAAAATCTCAGTACTTTCACCAGACGACCAACTCGCCTCCCACCCAACTCATCCAGAGACTACTCGCGAAATTATATATGAAACCATTTCCAAATTTTATCAGCTTTTCAGGGCTAAAATTTCATTTTTAGTACATCCATTGGTTTTCGCATAAATTACACTTTTGGCATGAATAAAGTTACTTTTTCTCGATATTATTGTAATACATACCTTTTGTTTAAATGATTTATTAAGAAACAATGGAAAATACAGGATGGAATGTAACAATATCACGGGAGGAAAGTTGCTACACACCATACAGCGGAGGTACTGAGTCGCGACAGGCACAACAAAGAGATTCACACAATTATAGCTTTCGGCCATTAAGGCGTTTGTTAGCAGTAGACACACATATACACACGCACACACATACTCACGCAAACGCAACTTGCACACACGTCTGCAGTCTCAGAGAGCTATGGAACAATATAGAAATGTACACAGCACGGTGTCGTGCCGTCAAAGCAAGCGAGCGTAGAAGAATCAGTAGCCTACGTACATACGGACTTCGCAGAACTGAGTCGTAGGGAGCAACTTAGTTATTAAATCTACCGACATCTCAGACTCCTGGGAAGCTTCCCTTTCAGTACTAGTCAAGTATTTCAAATGAAAAATAACACATTATTAAGATTTAATTACATATGCAAACGTGGAAATGTAACTAATTTAGAATTTTTGATTATTATTTTACATGTATGTTCCTTTCTTTGTCGCCGTCCTGTGTGGGCGTACCCAGTATATGTATGTATTATTTTGCACATTATGAACAAAAAGATGACTGCATAAGTGTCATATGTGTGTACTGCAGTTTACTTTAAAACTCTGGTTAAACATATACTAGTAAGTTTCAGAATGAAAAGGAAAGCAAAGCAAAGAAAATGTTCAATGGGAAACCAGAAATATATGTTATGAGAATTCAATGCATTCCAAACCAAACAAAGCAACAAACTGAAAGTTGTCTGTTATAGTGGCGTATTTGACAGTTTCAATAAATTCAGTTTTTTCCCGTGTCGATTACCTGAAGCAACCTTCGTTCTTATCTTTGAATCAGCTACTACATACGCTACAATAGGGCACCTGCTGAGGTTCTTTGGCTCCTGAGAGGCCTAGCGAATGAGGCGTTAAGTTGCACCGGTCGCAGTGGCCGAACGGTTCTAGGAGCTTCAGTCTGGAACCGCGTGACCGCTACGGTCGCAGGTTCGAATCCTGCCTCGGGCATGGATGTGTGTGATGTCTTTGGGTTAGTTAGGTTTAAGTAGTTCTAAGTTGTAGGGGATTGATGACCACAGGTATTAAGTCCCATAGTGCTCAGAGCCATTTGAACAATTTTTTTTCTTTGTCTCGCTGTTATTTTGTCATAGTCTTTACCAATTTGTTACTCAATTAATATTCTGTTCTATTCCATCAGCACTACTCAATCAGGACTTTTTAATGCGAATATGACATATAGGAATTAGACAACAATATGGAAACATGGCGAGAAATGCATGCTAGAATATTAAGTAGGTGGCCGACAAGCCTGCATGTTGTGCTGTTACGTTTGAACTGGAACGGCAACTATGCAGTGTCCTCATCACGTTGTAACTGTCAGTCGAGATCAGACGAATGATCTGTGTTGCTGTGAGTGTATTCTGTCCAAGATAACTGAATCCGAACGTGGAGAAGTTATTATTGCTCGTATCAAGGAAACTGAGGCGCCTGGCGTTTAAAGAGGGACAAAGTCAAAGATTTATACCACATACATGGAAAGCAGAAAAACGTCATCCGCTAGGTCTCAACGATGACAAAAGTGTGTGTTAAGTTATTGCGATGCGTGGTATCTGAAGACGCATGTGAGAGAAAATAAGAGGATGTTGTTATTGTTGTGGTCTTCAGTCCCGAGATTGGTTTGATGCACCTCTCCATGCTACTCTAACCTGTGCAAGCTTCTTCATCTCCCAATACCTACTGCAACCTACATCCTTTTGAATCTGTTTAGTGTGTTCATTTCTTGGTCTCCCTCTACGATTTTTACCCTCCACGCCGCCCTCCAATATTAAATTCATGATCCCTTGATGCCTCAGAACATGTCCTACCAACCGATCCCTTCTTCTGGTCAAGTTGTGCCACAAACTTCTCTTCTCCCCGATCCTATTCAATACTTCCTCATTAGTTATGTGATCTACCCATCTAATCTTCAGCATTCTTCTGTAGCACCACATTTCGAAAGCTTCTATTCTCTTCTTGCCCAAACTAGTTATCGTCCATGTTTCACTTCCATACATGGCTACACTCCAAACAAATACTTTCAGAAACGACTTCCTGATACATAAATCTATATTCGATGTTAACAAATTTCTCTTCTTCAGAAACGCTTTCCTTGCCATTGCCAGTCTACATTTTATATCCTCTCTACTTCCACCATCATCAGTTATTTTACTTCATAAATAGCAAAACTCCTTTACTACTTTGTCTCATTTCCTAATCTAATTCCCTCAGCGTCACCCGACTTAATTCGACTACATTCCATTATCCTCGTTTTGCTTTTGTTGATGTTCATCTTATATACTCCTCTCAAGACGCTGTCCATTCCATTCAACTGCTCTTCCAAGTCCTTTGCTGTCTCTGACAGAATTACAATGTCGTCGGCGAACCTCAAAGTTTTTATTTCTTCTCCATGGATTTTAATACCTACTCCGAATTTTTCTTTCGTTTCCTTTACTGCTTGCTTAATATACAGATTGACTAACATTGGGGAGAGGCTACAACCCTGTCTCACTACCTTCCTAACCACTGCTTCCCTTTCATGCCCCTCGACTCTTATAACTGCCATCTGGTCTCTGTACAAATTGTAAATAGCCTTTCGCTCCCTGTATTTTACCCCTGCCACCTTTAGAATTTGAAAGAGAGTATTCCTGTCAAGGTTGCCAAAAGCTTTCTCTAAGTCTACAAATGCTAGAAACGTAGGTTTGCCCTTCCTTAATCTAGCTTCTAAGATAAGTCGTAGGGTCAGTATTGCCTCACGTGTTCCAACATTTCTACGGAATCCAAACTGATCTTCCCCGAGGTCGGCTTCTACTAGTTTTTCCATTCGTCTGTAAAGAATTCGCGTTAGTATTTTGCAGCTGTGACTTAATAAACTGATAGTTCGGTAATTTTCACATCTGTCAACACCTGTTTTCTTTGGGATTGAAATTATTATATTCTTCTTGAAGTCAAAGGGAATTTCGCCTGTCTCATACATCTTGCTCACCAGATGGTAGAGTTTTGTCAGGACTGGCTCTCCCAAGGCTGTCAGTAGTTCCAATGGAATATTGTCTACTCCCGAGGCCTTGTTTCGACTCAGGTCTTTCAGTCTTCAGTATCGTATCTCCCATTTCATCTTCACCTACATCCTCTTAAAATTTCCATAATATTGTCCTGAAGTACATCGCCCTTGCATAGACCCTCTATATACTCCTTCCACCTTTCTGCTTTCCCTCCTTTGCTTAGAACTGGGTTTCCATGTGAGCTCTTGTTATTCATACAAGTGGTTCCCTTATCTCCAAAGGTCTCTTTAATTTTCCTGTAGGCAGTATCTATCTCACCCCTAGTGAGATAAGCCTCTAGATCCTTACATTTGTCCTCTAGCCATCCCTGCTTAGCCATTTTGCTCTTCCTGTCGATCTCATTTTTGAGACGTTTGTATTCCTTTTTGCTTGCTTCATTTATTGCATTTTTATGTCTTCTCCTTTCATCAATTAAATTCAATATTTCTTCTGTTACCCAAGGATTACTTCTAGCCCTCGCCTTTTTACCTACTTGATCCTCTGCTGCCTTCACTTTCTCAAAGCTACCCATTCTTCTTCTACTGTATTTCTTTCCCCCATTCCTGACAATTGTTCCCTTATGCTCTCCCTGAAACTCTGTACAACCTCTGGTTCTTTCAGATTATCCAGGTCCCATCTCCTTAAATTCCCACCTTTTTGCAGTTTCTTCAGTTTTAATCTACAGGTCATAACCAATAGATTGTGGTCAGAGTCCACATCTGCCCCTGGAAATGGCTTACAATTTAAAACCTGATTTCTAAATCTCTGTCTTACCATTATATAATCTATCTGATACCTTTTAGTACCTCCAGGGTTCTTCCATGTATACAACCTTCTTTCATGATTCTTAAACCAAGTGTTAGCTATGACTAAGTTGTGCTCTGTGCAAAATTCTACCAGGCGGCTTCCTCTTTCATTTCTTAGCCCCAATCCATATCCACCTACTACGTTTCCTTCTCTACCTTTTCTTACACTCGAATTCCAATCACCCATGACTATTAAATTTTCATCTCCCTTCACTATCTGAATAAATTCTTTTATCTCATCATACATTTCTTCAATTTCTTCGTCATCTGCAGAGCTAGTCTGCATATAAACTTGTACTATTGTAGTAGGTGTGGACTTCGTATCTATCTTGGCCACAATAATGCGTTCACTATGCTGTTTGTAGTAGCTTACCCGCATTCCTATTTTCCTATTCATTATTAAACCTACTCCTGCATTACCCCAATTTGATTTTGTGTTTATAACCCTGTAGTCACCTGTCCAGAGGTCTTGTTCCTCCTGCCACCGAACTTCACTAATTCCCACTATATCCAACTTTAACCTATCCATTTCCCTTTTTAAATTTTCTAACCTACCTGCCCCATTAAGGGATCTGACATTCCACTCTCCGATCCGTAGAACGCCAGTTTTCTTTCTCCTGATAACGACATCCTCTTGAGTAGTCCCTGCCCGGAGATCCGAATGGTGGACTATTTTATCTCCGGAATATTTTACCCAAGAGGGCGCCATCATCATTTAACCATACAGCAAAGCTGGATGCCCTCGGGAAAAATTGTGGCTGTAGTTTCCGCTTGCTTTCAGCCGTTCGCAGTAGCAGCACGGCAAGGCTGTTTTGGTTAGTGTTACAAGGCCAGATCAGTCAATCATCAAGACTGTTGCCCTTGCAACTACTGAAAAGGCTGCTGCCCCTCTTCAGGAACCACACGTTTGTCTGGCCTCTCAACAGATACCCCTCCGTCGTGGTTGTACCTACGGTACGGATATCTGTATCGCTGAGGCACGCAAGCCTCCCCACCAACGGCAAGGTCCATGGTTCATGGGGGGGGGGGGGGGGATAAGAGGATGATAGTTGCAAAAGTGACTGCAGAACTCAATGCGCTCCTGAATCCTGTTAGCACTGAAATAATACGAAGGGAATTTCAGGGAGAGCTAAATTCCAAGACCACTTATGTGAATGTATTGCCCAAGCGTAAAGTACTGCGGGGGTTCGATGATGATTGGGGCAGCCGTATCATGGATTTCCATGGGCCTCATCGTTACTCTGCAGCGTCGAATTAAAGCCAAGGATTATGTGACTACTTGGGCTACTCACGTCCACCACAAGGTGCAATGGTGATGCTGTGTTCCAAGACGTCAGATCTCCTGTTCACTCGGGGTTCCTGTTGGTGTGGTGTCACTGCCAGACACCACACTTGCTAGGTGGTAGCCTTTAAATCGGCCGCGGTCCTGTAGTATACGTCGGGCCCGCGTGTCGCTACTATCAGTGATTGCAGACCGAGCGCCGCCACACGGCAGATCTAGAGAGACTTCCTAGCAATCGCCCCAGTTGTACAACCGACTTTGCTAGCGATGGTTCACTGACAAATTACGCTCTCATTTGCCGAGACGATAGTTAGCATAGCCTTCAGCTACGTTACTTGCTACGACCTAGCAAGGCGCCATTATCAGTACTATTGATATTGTTAACCATGTATCGTTAAGAGCGACGTTCGTCATTAATGGATTAAAGTTAAGTATTCCACCAGCTACGTCCATTTTTCTCAATTCTAATTCCCTTGTCATGTTCCAGACCTCTCGCCAGCCTGCGTGAGCTAAAACGGGTGCATTTCGGCCTCCTTTAGCAATACGGCGTTGGCTCTCCTGCCATCCACAACAGTTGGCACAGCTTGCATCGCCCCGAGGATAAATTTGTGAGTCTTTTCCGGTCGCCGCAGCCACCAGGTCTCAATATTATTGAGCCTTGGTGGTCTACTTTGGAGATGAAGCCGCGTGATCGCTATCCACCTCCATGATCATTTCCTGAAATTTCCAATATTTTGCAGAAATAATGGTATAAGATTCGCATTAAAACCACACAGGACCTATATTCATCCATTCCGAGGCTACTGGAAGGTGTTCTGAACGCCAGGCGGGTTTGATGGTGGTGGTTAGTTCCTATAGGGCCATACTGCTGAGGTCATCGGTCCCTAGGATTACACACTGTTTAATGTAGCTTAAACTAACTTTCGCTATGGACAACCCAGACACTCATGCCCAAGGGAGGACTCGAACCTCCGACGGGGGTAGCCGCGCTAACCGCGGCTAGACGCCTAAGACCGCGAAACTACCCTGCGCCCAGGTGTATTTTCTGCACAGTATTAGGCAAGAAAATGTGTTGTGTATCTGTTGTTTCCTGTTTTGGTCCACGCCCTGTAGTGTGCAACACATAAATAATTATAATATTGTATTAATTGTATTATATAAATATGCTTATATAATTGTTCCCATGAATATTAATTACGTCTTGTGATATAATTCTATTCAATTAGCTATGTTTTTCAATAGTGCATGATCGATTGTGACTACTTGATCTATGGCCGGCAGGAGTGGCCCAGCGGCTAGAGGCACTACAGTCTGGAACCGTGCGACCGCTGCAGTCGCAGGTTGGAATCCTGCCTCGGGCATGGATGTGTGTGCTCTCCTTAGGTTAGTTAGGTTTAAGTAGTTCTAAGTTCTAGGGGACTGATGACCATAGATGTTAAGTCCCATAGTGCTCAGAGCCATGTGAATCATTTTTAACCAGTCGATCTAGTTCCAACCAACTGTATCAGCTGAAAACTGCTTTGTTCTTCATAACGTTAATTGTATGTGATAAATCTGGTTAAGACGTAACATATCACTTTCAGCCACTACAGTTAATTGCTTGAAATCATCCATCCATTTACAGATCAATATTTTTACTAAACTTTATTTCATCAGCTTTATTTGTTTGGTTAATATACTCATATTTGGTCAGTTTTTTATAAATTACCACCAACTTTACAAACATGTAGTGGAAATCAGAACTACTTCTTACTAGCAGCGACGTGATACGTTTTGTGGAGAACAGTTTCCATCAAATAATCCTACAGATGTGAGAACACAGCTTAGCTTAATTTTCACATTCCTTTAGAAAACGCTTAAGAAGCGGTTTATAGGTCAAACTGTCTCGATTCTGTGAACTATTTCTACTTGAAAGATTTTTTTTTTTTTTTTTTTTTTTTTTTTTTTTTTTTACTGTTAACCGATTTATGCATCAGTAGCGATGCCTCAAAAACTTTCATACTATTTCGCCTACATAAAATCCAATTTCAGTTTCGTAACCCTCTGATCAAATGAAATCGTTTGATATTCAACACAGTATCATTCTGCTAGGTTTTTGT
Source organism: Schistocerca gregaria (assembly GCF_023897955.1). Taxonomy (NCBI): domain Eukaryota; kingdom Metazoa; phylum Arthropoda; class Insecta; order Orthoptera; family Acrididae; genus Schistocerca; species Schistocerca gregaria. The sequence goes on from NC_064920.1 coordinate 659,711,860, forward strand.
TTTGCCATTTTTGCAGTAATTTTTGCTTTTATGTGTTTTCGACGCTTCTATCCATGATTCGATAGCACAGTATAAACACAACTCCGGAACCGGTAATTTCTGAGGGACTCTCAATGTCATCTGCCTGTACTGAAACCATACACTTTATAAAAATGGATGTTTTTACGTCTCTATGTATGTGTATACGTTGCACATATCCTTCTAAACCACTGGACTGATTTCAACCAAACTTGATACACATATCCATTACTGTCAGGCAACAATATGTGTGGTGGTAAGAACCATCAATCAATTATGGTTCAGGAGATATGATGCCGTAAATAACGCAATGCGTTAAAAACTGCTGCATCATGCACTATGTTTAAATTTATTACGTCTGTGCTACTAATCCTATTCGCAATAAATTTAGCAGACAGTATCCACATATGCCGCTAAATGTACCTCAAAAATTATATCGCCGTTTGATACACAAATCAGGAAATAAGACGTCTTAAACAGTAAGATGCGTGAGAAACTGCTGCATCATTCAAGACGTTTAAACTTGTTAGTTCTTTGTTACTAAGTGTATTCGCAACGTATTTCGCAGACAGTATCCACACACGCCATTGAATGTAACTTCGCAAATACACCATTGTAGGACACATAGTTCAAGAGATATGATGTCGTAAACACTAAGATGCGTGAAAAAATGCCCCATTACACATGTCTTTTAATTTATTACGACTTTGCTAATAACAGTATTCTCAAAAAATTTAATTTACTGTTTCCAAAGGAAATAGATCCGGATAGAGGTTGGAGGAAGTGCACAGAGAGAGAGAAGGAGAAGGAAGGGAACAGAGAAAGGAAAGAGGATGATGTGGACGGAGAGAGAGGAAGGAGGAGATGGACAGACAGAGCGGGGAGAAAGACAGAGGAAAGAGGGAGAGAAAATCGACATTAGGGGAAACATGAACTGAATTAACAGAACTGGAATACATACGAGGGAACGTCGGATACTTAGCTAGCCATATGAATAATTACCCATCAAGCTAGGCTAAATTTGAGCTGTACTTAATTTGAGTCATATTACACGTCTTGCTACTTGGGCAAGCGTGGTTACAGTGTTGACCCGACAGCTAGCAGACGAAGGTGCGTGCACGTTCTTAAGATTGTGATGTAAGCGCACTGAGGCAGGAAGATTGCTTCACAACATCGATCTCGTATTAGTGTTTATGCACACAACGATAATAAACAAATACTATTTGATGTTTGGGCTCTTTTTTTTCATAAAGTCAAATCACCTCAGTCAACCTATGATGCCAAGGACCTGTAACCCAGGACAACAAACGACTACAAGAAAAGTAAATCTACAGGAGTTGTAGATTTCAGAATCTTCGTTACAAGGAGCGGCTCGAATTGATGCGATTTGCAACAAACTGTAAGTAGATATGCCTGTACAAGAGAAATATTCAGTGGAAGAGGTCACGGTAGACCTCTGACGTTCATTACTAGTAGAAATTATGGGACAAATGGGAATACCCGCATTCACAGCAATACATTTTGAATGATGAACCATCAAGGCAGAATGCATGTTGTGGCTTTTCCGAAGCAATGATATGGAAATAAATTCTTTCACTACCTTTTCTGTTCGTGTCTATTCTACATAGTCGGTAGTATTAGTACGAAAGTATTACTTTATATCTAACAAATTTTTCGGGCACAAAGAAATTACAGACATTGTGAGCCTGCGGTCATTGATTGAAAACAGTGGGGAAAGCTAAAACTTTGTGCCGGACATGGTTGCGAAGTGGGTCTTCTGCATACGAAGCAGACACTCTGACTGCTACGCCCTTCGTACATAGGGGTCATTTCAATTGCGCAGACTACCCTAGGACGCCTCCCGGCAGATCCAAATTCTCAGCTTGTTCAGACACTACTAATGTAGCGCCCATTTCCCGTCATCCCCTGTGCAGGAATATACATAATGGATGTACGAGTACAGGTTGTAGACACATGGTTGGGTCTGTCCATAAATTGTGCACGGTTAGCCAAATGGTAAGGCGACCACTCGTTTTAAGCAGGAAATCCAGGTTGAGTTCCGGTCTCGCACAAACTGTCACTTTCGCCATTCCTTTGCCCTTATTCGCAACTGCGAATATATTTCATGTATTTCATAACAGCTCTAGTCTGAACATTGTATCGTAATTCGGAATAACACAGGCACTGAAAAATCGTATACTCGTACGAGTACAGGACGTAAACACCTGGTGTCACATGGAAGTTTGGGTCAGTCGTTGGTTCATTCTCGGATACCCCATGCGGTATCGGCTTGGCAGCTAAGCGTGTTCGGTCAGAGAGTTGGCTATCTTCTGTGATAAAAAACCTGAGAGAAGAATTCAACACTGAACTTGAAATTGTGTCCTGTGACGTCCACGCAGATCAAATGCCGAGAAAAAAAAGAAATAAATTGATGAAGGAGACACACCACGGAAAGCCAGTAATCCGGGTTCGAGTCTGGGTTCAGCACTAAGTTTCATTCTCATCAATACAATATGCAGCTGGTGTCTGATCATACTCACAACTTTCCTATACTTTACTAAGTCATTTGGTGATCTTAAGTACGAAAATGTAACGAAAAATTGTTCTTGTGTCCAGTGAGGTGTAATCTTACAATGAAGGCTTTCACGACCGGATGTTTCAGCTGCCTAGAATTTTTCAGGGTTGTATTGGTCGTGGTGCATGAAACTCTTCTATCCCTGACGTTTGGTTTGGTCACAAGGCAAAAAAGCAATTAAGGAATTCTCTTGCTATTTAAATAGTATAAGTCCTAAAATCCAGTTTACCACGGAAATGGAGAAAGACAGTTCAATATCCTTCTTCGATGTCTGCGTTATGAGATACACTGATGGCAGCTTGAAGCATAAAGTCTCTCGGAAGGTTACACATACCGACGGACATTTGCATAAGATTCCAATCACCATCCACAACAGAAAAAGTGGTGTAATTAATAGTTTAGTGGACAGGGCCAAAATGATTTGGGCGCCGGAATTCCTGGACGCCGAGTTAAAACATCTAAAGCAGGTTTTTGAGAAGAATGGGTACTCTAGTACGGTAATAAATACAGTTTTGCGACTGAATAACAGGAGGCCTAAGGACAACGATAGGGCACAGCGATAGAAGTAACGGATCAAATCGGCAAGATGTTAAGGAAACGTAACGTTTGACCCATTTACAGACCAACTAAGAAAATAGGCCAAGCACTTAGTTCCGTTAAGGGTAAACGTCCCCTTCTAGCTGCGCGTGGTGTATATACGATTCCGTGTACATGCGGTAGGAACTACATTGAAACTACAAAGACAAGTGTGAATACACTTTTGGAGGAACATAAAAGTCTTTGCAGTCTAGGGAAAACAGACAAGTCAGTCGTGGCGGAACGTGCTCTTCAGTCGGGTGATCAGGTAATGAAATTTTCGGAAACTGAAGTTTTGTGTACTATGAGGAACTATTATTCACGGCTATACAGAGAAGCCATCGAAATATATAAAAACGGGGATAATTTTAACAGAAAAGAAGAAGCCATGAAACTCAGCGATGTATGGACAGTGGCGTTACAGAATCGATGAGAAGCTTTTGTCTTTGACGTACTATGATCGATAGTTATATTTCATCTTTGACAAGGTTTATCACTGTTATCACGTGAAATCCTGACCAGGCCCACTCTCCACGGTATTAAGGATGCTCTTCGACGTCCGACTCGTCAGTCGGCTGGACTCAGCACAACCAGAAGCACCTCTGAAGGTGTCCAACGTAGCTTTGGGCGAAACGTCAGGGCTTGAAGAGTTCCATGGACCACGGCCATACAACCCGGAAGAATTCTCGGCAGCTGATGTGTAATCTGTTTGTCATTTTCTTGTGGGCAGAAGCAGAGAGAGAGAGAGAGAGAGAGAGAGAGACGGAGGGAGAGACCGGATTAGCAAGTGGAGATGAAAATTTTCTTTCTTTCATTTCGGGTGGGAGGGAGAAAAAATGGTTCAAATGCCTGTGAGCCCTATGGGACTCAACATCTGAGGTCATCAGTCCCCTAGAACTTAGAACTACTTAAACCTAACTAACCTAAGGACATCACACACATCCATGCCCGAGGCAGGATTCGTACCTGCAACCGTAGCGGTCACGCAGTTCCAGACTGAAGCGCCTAGAACCGCTCGGCCACATCGGTCAGCTGGGAGGGAGAGATTGGAGATGTTCTGAGGCTGAAAACGTCATTATTTACGAAAAACGGCGAAATATACCTGATGTGAAACGTTTTAGAAGGCGATCGTTGCATTCTGGTTACTACTTCTGTAACACTATAAGTGAAAAAATTTGACCACAAATCAATGGAGGAGATGACGCGCAAGAGGAGAATACATCAGGCGAAGAGAGAAGAAATCCCAAGTTAAAAAGGGTCGGACGGAATGAGGAAAAAATTTTAAGAAACTTCATACCTTCCAGTACCATTAACCGTCGGGTTGCGTCAGTATAACTCACCCCAGTACCATAAAGAACAGTTGATGTAGTCACTGTTTTCAAAAGACAGAGAGAAACTTCATTGTTCTGTCATCCTCAAGTAGAAGCAGATTGATAACTCTCTGTGACTTGAGCTGTGGAATTTAGTTTAAACCGTAAGCGCTCAGCTTCAGACAGTTAATATGAACGGTGCATTAAGCAGACGGTCTGACACATTTAAGTTCTGTTAACCATTTGCTCGTTAATGGAAGGAATTATCTGTGTTCGTGACCTTAACGCAAGGTTCGTTCATTTCACTCCTTTAGAAATCATCTAAAAACTCCGTTACAAAGTTTTATTCAAGGAACGACGGGTCAGAGATCCGACAAGTTTTTATTTTCAGCTTTGGGGAATACTGTGGAACTCGATGAAAATGCTTTCGCCATATTAGCGGCATCTCAGCGATTTTCACGGGACAGCATAGCGTGGATTGCAACCAGAGACTAGGATGCAATTATCATGAGGTAGGAACCCATGGAAACTTCGTGGGTCGGAAGTATCCGAGATGGCATCCCTAAATTGAGCAATCAACGAGGCGAGGGCATTTGTGTTTCTGGGTCATTCAGAAACAAAGCTATTTACCAAACATCGAACTAAAGATTACTAGAGAGTAAAACATTCTTAAATCTTAAGATGATAATTAACAATATTAATTTACCAGAATTCCCTTGTTTATATATAACTGGATACTTAACTGTAAAAAGGTGCATAATGTCAAATTTGTGAACAGAAGTTATTACAAACAAACTGTCTGTAGTAGTGTTTTAATTATTTATTCCTCAAACTTTTCCATGCAATTATTTAGCGCTGAAGACAATTCAAACAAACATTTATGAAAGATGCTAAGATGCATCAAGTTATTCTAGGTGCTATGTTCTTAGTCAAAAAATGGTTCAAATGGCTCTGACCACTATGGGACTTAACATCTGAGGTCATCAGTCCCCTACAACTTAGAACTACTTAAGCCTAACTAACCTAAGGACATCACATACATCCATGCCCAAGGCAGGATTCGAACATGCTAACTTAACTGTCGCGCGGTTCCAGACTGAAGCGCCTAGAACCGCTAAGCCACACAGATCGGCTGTTCTAAGTCACTCTCCTTAGATCTGCATATAGCATTCTTTACATTCTTTATGCTCATTCTTTTCGGGTAAGGTACCATAGCCTTTAAACCTTCCTTCTTTTCGCCTGTTACTGAATGGATTGCGGAAATTGATTCAAAGATAGCGGATTGAATGTTTCTTGCACGTTTCTCTCTTTTGAGCTCATTTTCCATGTTGGTATAACAGTCTGTTACTGCTACACTTGCTACACCTGTTGAAATATATGTGAATCTCACAGCTTTTGAAATGTTTAGCTTTTTTTAGAGGGTATTTCGTCTGCCTCAGCTTGAATATTAAAAACGTCGGAAGTATTCATAGACATTACTTTCAAAGATCTAACAACCTCTGCTTCCTCGAACATTTTGCATACGCCACTGGGTAAAAATGCCTTCATCATCGACTTCCTTCTCGCTATCTAGGCAAACTCAGAGTCATAGGGGATAAAGCTGTGCCCACTAACAGTAAACCGTTGTTCCATTCGTGTGAACAACCCATTTGCCACCATAAAAAGAAAAAAGAAATATCATCTTTCGATTCTTGTTTTATACTGCACAGTTGTCACTCCAAACAATGTTTTCCTTCGTTGTTATCCCGGTGTTAAACACTTTCAGAATGCAAGCCGCGATGGCATTTCCATCCCTACCAGTAACACTATCATCCCACATGCACATATAAGACTGAAGGGTGTCACCTACAGATACTTCCAAGTTGTACAAGATAAATGGCGGCGATAAAACGTCTCGGAGTATGTTAGTGTGGGCACAAACATAACCTGCTGCATGTGAATCGACATGCAGCAAATGTCACTGGCATGGAACTGAGAAGAACTGGTCTTACTCTTCAGAAGGCTCTGTGCCATCTCGACCTGCCTATGGTGAATCTCTAAAGGCACATACACTGCTTTGAAACTGCGTTTGCTTCAATGTTCAGTAGCTCACATGTCTTGCAGGTATCTCTCCTACGTCTGTGGAAGGAAAGGTTGGGAAATTCTTTCAGAAAGACTGTGCTGTTTTATACACATTTTGTCTTCGTTTTGGTATTCTGATTGAGCTTATCTTGTTATGTGGTCGGTGAATGTTGTCTCTGCAGGATTTTTCTTCTTAATGAGTATTTACAGCCTTTGCTTTCCAACAGCAAAAATATTCATAAAAATGGTTTTGCAAACTGCAATAAGATCCCCTCTACCATTTGGAATAGAATACCGAACTGTTCCCTGCCGGCGACTTCCACCGGGATCATCATAGGTTCCATTTCGATGACGCCGTACTGATGTGACGCTAAGAAGACCTTCGACAAAGTTCGTTGTGTTGAGTAATCTTTCTTATAGAACTTAGAAAACAAATCTATTTTCAATGCAGGCGTCAGCTCACTGCGCCATAATCTGCATTTGCATAGTACCTAAAGGAAAGAACAACAAAATATTTGTTTTCTATAGAGGACACTGGAAATACGTACACAGTCAACAGCAGTCATTTCTTACGTTGGTTTTACAGCCGGTGAAAGGCTTAAAATCGTACCTGCGGTAAGGGACATTTCTTAAGTGGTACAACTGCTTTTTTGTATGTTTCATACGCTAAAACTTTCGTCTTAATTTCTTCTGTTCATCTCTGAATGATCCACTACCATTCTTCCTCCGACCCCTACCCAGGTGGCTTTCATCCGCCATAGCCTAACATGTGGACATTACATATGTACAAAATGATTTAAAGATAACACGCCTGTATACGACCGTAATATTGTGTGGTGTTTATACATGTAACTTATAAGATGAAGAGCAATGGTTCACAAAGAAGGACGAAGTCTACACACAGACTTATCATGGCAACAAAGTGAAACAAACATAACTGAATGGCACATTGCACCATTCTTATGAAATCAGCAGGAAACTTAGCACCATTGCTATTTAGTGCTGGCACGTGTAACCACTTGAAATTCTAGGTGGACATAGCACTTTTTATATGTCATCCTCCGCGGTATCCTGCACCTTTCAAACCACTTATCACATTTTTCATGAATTTGACACTTAGCACATTTCTGCAGTTAAGTACCCAATTGTTATGAAACATAACGTACCTTGGCCCTCATCTGTCAGACACTTGAAATTAAAATTGAATATTGATGTAGTTTATTCCTTTTTTATAGAAAGGACAGAAGGAAGAAAGATAGGGCTTAACTTCCGGTTACACCGAGATACACTATGTGATCAAAAGTATCCTAACGGCCTCAAAAACATACGTTTTTCATATTAGGTGCATTGTGCTGCCACCTACTGCCAGGTACTCCATATCAGCGACGTCAGTAGTCATTAGACATCGTGAGAAAGCAGAACGAGGCGCTCCGCGGAACTCAAGGTCTTCGAACGTGGGGGTGTCACTTGTGTCATACGTCTGTACGCGAGATTTCCACTCTCCTAAACATCCCTAGGTCCACTGTTTCCGATGTAATACCGAAGTGGAAAGTGAAGGGACACGTACAGAACAAAAGCGTACAGGCCGACCTAGTATGTTGACTGACAGAGACCGCCGACATTTGAAGAGGGTCGTAATGTGTAATAGGCAGACATCTATCCAGAGCATCACACAAGAATTCCAAACTGCATCAGGATCCACTTCAAGTACTGTGACAGCTATGCAGGAGGTGAGAAAACTTGGATTTCATGTTCGAGCGGGTGCTCATAAGCCACACATCACGACGGTAAATGTCAAACAACGCCTCTCTTGATGTAAGGATCGTGTACATTGGACGATTGAACAGCGGAAAAAGTGAGGAGTGACGAATCACGGTACACAATGTAGTGATCTGATGGCAGGGTGCTGGTATGGCGAATGCTCGGTAAACGTCATCTGCCAACGAGTGTAGAGCCAACAGTAAAATTCTGAGGCGGTTGTGTTTTGCTGTGGTCGTGTTTTTCATGGAGGGGGCTTGCACCCATTGTTATTTTGCGTGGCACTATCACAGAACATGCCTACGCTAGTGTTTTAAGCATCTTCTTGCTTCCCATTGTTGAAGAGCAATTCGGGGGTAGCGATTGCATCTTTCAACGTGATCGAGCACCTGTTCATAATGCACGGCCTGTGGCGGAGTGGTTACACGGCAATAAAATCCCTGTAATGGACTGGACTCCACAGAGCCCTCACCTGGAACCTATAGAACACCTTTGGGATGTTTTGGAATGCCGACTTCGTGACAGGCCTCACCGACCGATCTCGATACCTCTCCTCAGTGCAGCACTCCATGAAGAACGGGCTGCCATTCTCCAAGAAACCTTCCAGCGCCCGATTGAACGTATGCCTGCGAGAGTGGACGCTGCAATCAAGGCTTAGTGTGGGCCAACACCATATTGTATTGCAGAATTACTGATGGAAAGCGCCACGAAATTGTAAGTCATTTTCAGCCAGATGTCCGGATACTTTAGATCAGATAGTGTCGAGACAGAAGACAAGCTTGGATTGTGCCAAGGATGAGGAAGGAAATCGGCCGCGCCCTTTCAAAGAAACCAAACCGGCATTTACCTGGAGCGTTTTAGGGAAATCGCAGAAAATCTAAATCTAGTTGGCCGGACACGGGTTTGAACCGTCGTCCTTCAGAATGCGGGTCCAGTGGGCTAACCACTGCACCACCTCGCTCAGCTAGTCAGTTTTTAAAATTACTTAATTCCTGTTACAGTTTATATTCCATATACTTCCAACCCAAGCCGCTATTCACATGTATTATTGAAGTTTGTCTGGGTACTTACGACGCAATTTTGCTACCGCGCTCTGTGAATAAAGCGTATTTGCATTACATCTCCTCATACGGACACATCAATATTCACCACTACATCAGAACTTACAGAAGTTGTGTATTTATATGTATTTATATACTGTAAAATCAGTTTAATGGGATCGTCTCCCAGAAGCCAGAGCAACCATCTTATGCAACCAGACCGCTGTAAAACGCGCAGGGAGAGAGTCTGTGAGGTTCTGGAAGGTACCGACAGGGACATAGAGCCGAGCCGTGCCGTCTGCTGTGCCGGGCCAGCCAGCTAGCTTGATGAGGGTCGAACAGCCGGATCGAGGTGGTCCCACAGATTCTGAATTCGGTTTAAATCCGGGAGTCTGGTGGCCAAGGAAGTACGGTAAACCCATTCTGATGCCCTTCGTCTGTACATTAAGAGCTATATGACACGTTGTATTGTACTGCTGGTAGATGCCATCGTGCTGAGGAAAAACAAAGTGCCAGTAGGCATGGATATGGTCCCCGAGGATAGACGTATACTTGTGCTGATCCATTGTCTCTTCTAGAATGACTAGTTCACCCAGAGAATGCCACGAAAACATTTTCAATCCGACGATTGTTGAAGGTATTCGCTTTCACATGTTTCACGCTGCTCACCCTAACATCCATCTCACCGATGGATCATTAGGCGTGATTCATCTGAAAAAGCTACTTGTCGCCACTCAGTGGACGTTCAGTAGCGACAGTGGCGTGCAAATTCCAACCTTTTCCCATGTGAACAGCAGTCATCTTGGGTGCATCTACGAGGCCCACATGCAGCGAAGTTCAGTGAGCGGTAGTTGAGGAGATACTGTTGGCAGCCCCTTAGTTTATCTGTGGACCCTGTTGGTAGCCCCGCGGTTCATCTGGGAGATCAGCTGTGCAACAGTGGCACGTTCATTCACCTGCATACCTCTCAACAGCAGTCGTTCACCCCTTGTCGTCAGCTGCTTTTAGTCAACCACAGCTGTTTCGACGCACGTTTAGGGTAGCGGCTTTTTGCCGTTCACGGTGTACCTTAACCACGGTGGCACGTGAACAGTTCAGAGACTTAGCGATTTCTGGAACGCTTTCACCCTTGGCCTGAAAGTCAACGATCGTGCCCTTTTGGACGTCAGATTAATCGTCCGGTTTCCGCATTACGACAACGACGCTTAATATGCCATCCACTACTGATGCTGGCACCTGCCGTACACGAGACGTTATCGCATGCTGACGTTAACCTTGGATATTTCATTGAATGCACTGGTTGTTAAATGCGACTGTGGTAGTGTCACATGTCTCATGGATCAATTTAGACACGTATAAAAAGAAAATCTTCAGAGGGATGTAGGCTGCAGTAGCTACTGGGAGATGAAGAAGCTTCCACAGGATGGATTAGCATGGAGAGCTGCATCAAACCAGTCTCAGGACTGAATACCACAAAAACAACAACAAGAAAAGCAGGCTGCCTGTATTAGTATATGTACATTAGATCAGGTTGGAAGCTTTCTGCACTGAATTGATTTTGACAAAGGAGAGATCGCATCTCAATGAATACCGGTATTTAGTCAGTTAGGTGCAGTGGTGTCTATATTTTCAACTGAGCTATGTGACAGTTTAGTGTACCTGGTAATCCAGGTTGATATTCAATGTGCGAAGAGTTGATTGCAATGGGAGCAAGTACGTTAACTGCTTACAAGCTCCACAGCCTTTCATGAAACTGTCCTAACCAAACCCAAAAGAGCCGTAGTGACTAATCAGTTTTAGAACTGAAAAGAGAGAAGAGGAGTAGCATCGTTTTAGTGTGGTGCTCGTGTCGTTATTGTCTGCGCCACAGTCGGTATCCGATGACGGAAATTTTCCCAGCCTGTCGTTGACCTGTCAGTGTGTTCCTAATCTTCTTAACTGGGCTGTGGAGGAGACCTGAGAGGTTGACTCAGTGGCGAGAGACTTTACAATTGGTAGACGTTCGCAATAATCTGCTGAAAATAACCATATGGAAAGGCCTGGCCCGGTGCAACACTTCATACGTTATCAGGAAATGTCTGAATTCTGTTCATGAGACTGATTTTCTGTAAGAGGTAATTGACATATAACGTCGTAGAAGTGATAAGACAGTTGTAAGAGGTCCATAATTAAAGAATTTGTTGCTAGCGCACTCGAGCTGATGTAATTTCGATGTATTGCACACGCGCTGCCTGCGACATGTAAGCTAGAAGAGAATCTGAGACCAAAGAGCAGCATTGACTGCAGTAAGAACTGTGTAGCAGTAGGAGTAAGTTGTTGCTAGCGAGCAGTCGTGTCTGGTGTATCGTGTTGGCTGGGCCGGTCGTGTGCAGCGATGGCGGAGCCTGAGCGTTGTAGGATAAGGTAAAAGCAGCCTCGCGCATATGTAGTATTGTTACATCAAGTCCCATGTAAATATTTTTAAAAAATCTGTTAATAATAATCTTTCTCATAAAAAGTAACTTTTGACATTCATCTCAATTTAAAGAATTCACTAATTTCTCCAATCCTTGGCCATCCCGATTATTGAAAAGAAAAATCAGTTCTTTCCTTTTATATAAGACAAATCTATCGGCCACCATTGCACTTAGCTGCGCTAGGAAAATTTCTTATAGGAGCAGATATATACGCGTTATCCGGTGATCTAATTAAGGTAAGATTTTTCAGTTTATTCAGAGTGATGTATCAGGGCCATGACGCAGCATTGCTGACGTCCAAAATTTACCAGGTTAAATTGACTGTCAATTATTGAAAGGTTATAAGTGACCTACATTTTTTTATTGAGAGATTAGTCACATTTTATTATTGATACGTTACGCAATTTTCCTGTTGTTAGGTTATACTGAATGTGAACGACATAATTATATTTTTTTACTGTTGAGAGGTTTAGGAATTTTTCTGTTTTGAGGTTACACTAAATGAGAATATTATTCATATTAATTTATTTTGTGGGGAGGTTACACTTGTCGACAACCAGCCAGGATCGTATTTTTGTGAATTTCTGAGAAGTAGTCAGTTATATATCTGCTTCTATTTACTTAATGTTAAAAGTAGTTGGCATCTGGCGCAACGCATTTACTAATTTGTCACTCTTTCTTTCACAGATCATCGGCAATTTATTGCTCTTTGTTGTAATTGTATTTGTTCCATTTTTGCTTTGTCTTTGTTTGATTTTGTGCTTAACTTTCAGTTGTTGAAATGACGCGAAAAACTGCTGGCAGTACATCGCGTGTCGTAATGGGTGAAAAAGCCGACTTTAATAATTTGACTGATAATACTAGCGACACTCAGTGTCTTGATGATAATCCTCCAGTTACAGACAATTAGTGCGTACCGACCACCAGTAATGATTATAATCTAAATGATGAGCAAACAAATTCAATTGTGTCCACTGTAAATTTAACGACAATTGATGACGCGGCACTTTCCGTTACAATGAACGCTGTCCAGTTTGACACGGCTGAGTTGCAAAATTTACGTAGCGAACAGATAATTGTTTCTAACGAAGGTGACCAATATACACAAAGCATGTCAGATTTATTTGATTCCGCTGTAGTGACCAACAGTGCACATTCGATTAGCAAACCTTTTCGTGAATCAGACAATGACCAAATGGTTTCACAAAACGTGACAAATGCAGACACAATATCACACAGTACAGAGAATAGAGTTGGTAATTTTGGCTTGGATAAAGTTGTAGCATTACTGCTACAATTCAATGAAAAACAAGACAACAATTACAAACAACTTAATGAAAAACTAGACAACAATTCCAAACAGTCGAATGAAAAACACGACAGGTCGATCAAACAAATTAATGAGAACTTTAAACAGCTTAATGAACAGATTGCAGCCGTTGCCGTTCAATGTCGTGATACTAAAGAACAATTACGTGAGGAAATTAAGACTTATGCTAGGAATAGTAGTGAAGAAATTAGATCCGTTGCACAAGAATTAAGTAGTACACATGCAGCCACAACTAAATTACTTAGAGATGAAATTAGTGCAGTCGCTAAACAATGTTCTGCAAACGCAACACAGTTACGCGACGAGTTTAAATTAATGTTATCAGAACTTTCACGCACACTGGATGCGAAAGTAGACAAGAAATTTGAACAACAAAACAGCCAAATTGACGAACGTTTTAATCACCACGTACAAAACAGTGAAACGCTTTACCGTAAATTTATACAGGAACAGAACAAAGAAAAGAAACAAGTCATGGAAACAATTACTGCACAGAGACAGAGACAGGATGATAAGCGTAAATTATTTACGAAAACAAAAACATACGTAGACAACAACATTGCTACATTATCAGACGAAATCAAACAGTTGAACACCGAATTGCATGATGAAATCTCCGATCTTGAAACAAAAACAGACACACACACAGTAGACTTTCAGACAGTGACCAAGAGACATGAATAATTAGAATTTATACAGGATCCCGATGCCATTAAAGAAGACGTTAAGAAATTGAAAAAACTACCCTTAAAATCCAAAAACAAATTAATGCTTGTGACACTAAAAATGATCAGGTTAAAGCATTCACTGAAAAATTTGGTGAATTGGCCAATCGTATTGACGTTATCTAAAATAACAATGACACCAAATCAGACGATACGTCACCAATTTCTTTCAATCAAACACCCGAATTCCAAAATTTACAGCAGACAATCAGTGAGATAGGTTCGTCCAATAATACATTGCGTAGAAAAGTGTCGTCTTTACAGCAAGAAGTGACGGAGATGAAAAATGTCTCAGCCTGTAACACGACACACCATACGCCACTCTCCGAACATTTCTCACACTCACACAGCAAGTACAATTTAGGTAATTTACAGAGAGTACGTGACTTAGATTCCGAACAGTCACAGACAAACAGATTATCATACAATCCTGAACCTGTTCAGACATTCAGATACGAAAATTTTGATTACAAGCACTTTCTGTCCGTTAGGAAATTTAAGGTATTTAAAAATGACAGAACACAGATTCACCCTTTGGATTGGATACAACAATTTAGCTTTGCTTTCCCATCAACTTGGCCCGTGACACACAAACTTGAATTTATTTGCAGTTTTTTTGGAAGGCGAACCGGCAATTCGTATGAGACCGATCGCGAGATAGTGCTACTCGGTAGAATTTCAGAATGCCTTTCTGTCAGCGTATTGGTCGAAGACGACACAGCGCGGAATCAAGGATCAATTAATTAGCTTACCAAATTATGAGAACTCAAATTTTCCCACTGTCACGCAATTTTTTGAGCACATGGTCCAACAAAACCAATACTTAAGTGAGCCATACAGTGAATCAGCACTTATCCAATTATGTATTTCTAAATTACCACGATCGTTAAGAGTATCACTTTTAACAGGTCAGCAGAAAGAAAATATTTCGGCATTCAGAGATCTGTTACAGCTTTTGGAAGTTCAGCAATCACACTATTCCTTCATTAACGACAATTTTTCACATCATAACCAAGGCAAACAAGCATACGGAAATTACTATCAGCCACGCTATTTTAATAGCAAAGGTGATAGACGGTCCAGGAATGACAACCACCAGAACTTTAATAACAGACAAAATTTTAATTATCAGTATCCTCATAGTTACCAGCAACAGCAAAGACAATTTGGCAACAATAGAGGCTTTTCCCCACAACAGCACCAAAACCAGCCGGTTAGCATACATAACCAACAATGTAGTCTGCAAGGTCAACCAAGCTTTAATGTTTCGCCGACTACACGTATAGCATCGGCTCCACCAAATAGTAACGCACAGCAACAAGGAAATCACTACGTACAGAAAATACATCATTTCAACTCGTATCGCAACGCGCCATATAGCAACGATTAATATGACAGACGTAAAAGTAATGAGCACAGTTTTCAGCGTAGCAGTCAGTCTTACCTGCAGCAGAATCATTCTCAACAACAAATTATCATGAATGAACCTGACAGTCGGTATCATCCCGAACCTAATACGTCAGGAAGAAATAACAGAACAGTACAAATAGTCGAGATGCCACAGCATCATCCCGCAAATAACAGCACGTCAGAACGAATTTGACTAGATACATTACAGGTTGCATCTTCCAACAACGTAAGCACTACTTTTGACACGCAGAATGTTATTCACGAGAATGTTATTACTTTTGACGACATCCGAGACACTCTTTTGCAGGAAAAACCAGTTATTCAAAAAACCATTTCCCACCCTGTCATCGAAGTAAAGATTTGATCATCCACATTTTCAGCAGTAATCGACTCTGGATCACCTATGTCAGTTATAAATGAGGAAACTTTCAACGAATGTAACGATGAGAATACTTATCCTACATTACCATTAGGCAAAACTAAAGTAAAAGGAGCAGTATGTAGTAAAGGAGTAGATGTAAAATTACAGACACACTTATCATTTTGTATTGCAGGTCATACGTTCCACTCAAATTTTTGGATTGTTCCCTTATTGACAACAGACGTTGTTTTAGGTACGAATTTTTTGGTACAACACGACGCAGTTATTGACTTTCAAAATTCCTATTTAATGTTAAAGGACGAAAATGTACAACTGGTATTAGAATTTCAGCACTCTTTATCTGCAGAAGAACAAACAATTAATCGGACAGAGGACATTTCTGCATCACGTAACATAAACTGTCATTCCACATTGTTCACAGATACGTATGTTAACAACTACAATACACCAGACGAAGCCGGCTATGATGTTATACAAATGATTTCGGATAAGGTTGAACAGACCAGTGCAAATACAGACGACGAACGTATGCAACTACGCAAAATTCTTTTACAGCAAGCTCCAGTTTTTGACAACATCCCTGGTGCTATGTCCGGTTTCATGTATGAATTTCAAGTTAAACAGCACGACACATTTAAAGCCAAACATTATCCCAGTCCGTATATTCACAGAGAACAAGTTAAGAAAGAATTGCAAGCTATGCTTGACCAAGGTATTATTGAACCAGCAGTTAGTCCGTACATAAACCCGCTCCATATTGTTAAGAAAAAGGACGGATCACTTCGACTCGTACTTGATTCGCGTCACATCAACGACATTATTATTAATGAAACAGATCGCCCACAGACACTAGAAGAACTTCTACAGAAATTTCATGGTACTGCTGTTTATTCCACATTAGATTTGAAATCAGGATTTTGGCAAATTCAGCTCCACCCGAACTGCAGAAAGTACATAGCATTTCTCTGTTTTGGTGACTGTTATCAGTTTTCGAAATTACCGTTCGGTTTAACAATTTCTTCAGCAGCATTTATTCGCGGTTTGAAAACTATACTTCCAACAGAATTAAAAGACAGAAGCACAACGTATGTAGACGACAAACTTATTGCAGAAGCTAACTGGTCTGAACATAATTTGATTCTGGAACAACTGTTGCAAACTTTTCGTGCACGAGGACTGACAGTTAATCTTAGCAAATCACACTTTGGCAAAACTTCTATAAAATTTATCGGACATGTAATTTCAGCAGAAGGCATTGCGCCTGACCCGGAAAAACTTCAAGCTTTACGTGACATTACTGTTCCAACGACAAAGAAACAATTACGCAGCTTTCTGGGTTTAATTAACTTTTTCCGTAAATTTATTCATTACTCTGCTTTAGACACCCCTAGATTATGCCAATTGACGGGTAAAAACACTATTTGGTCCTGGGATAGCCAAGCGCAGTCTGAATTTGTCAATCTGAAACAAGCGTTGTTGAACGCACCACTTTTATCACACCCAGATCTCACTAGAAATTTTTCCATTACCACTGACAGTTCTAACACAGCTTTAGGCGTACACATTTTTCAGGAAATTGAAGAAGACGGTAATACAGTAATTAAAAACATCGCCTTTGCAAGCCGCATTCTGTCACCTGCTGAACACAATTACTCTGTTACAGAACTTGAAACATTATGTGTTGTATGGGCATGTACCCGATTTAGGCATTTTCTTTATGGAAGACATACTACCGTTTACACAGACCACAGAGCTATCCAGTTTTTACTTTCTGCTAAATTTACACATGACAGATTAAGCAGATGGAAACTTTACTTACAGGAATTTAATTTTACAATTGTTCCAATCCCGGTACACAAAATATTGTAGCAGACGCACTATCTCGTTCTCTCTGCAACAATCAGCAAGACATCGCAACCAACGTCTGCCAAGCAAATTCTAGCGTCATGTATATTCAACATGTCGCATTTGAAAATTTCATTTCATCGTCATTACGAGATATAGCACAAGAGCAGAGTAAAGACAACGTATGGAAAGAAATTAAACACCTGTGGCAAGATAAGAATAACGTTACCATTAGAAACCATTACACGGTACGCAATAACATTCTGTTTCGCCGCTCTCACCCTGACGGCAACAACTGGTTATTATGCACTCCTGACGAACTTGTTAACAAATTAATTTGGTATACTCATTTGAGTTACGCACATTATGGAGCAAGAAAATGTTTTCTTATACTGAGACAGAACTGTTATTTTGCCAACATGGAGAAACGTATTCGACGAGGTTTAGCGCCATGTAAAATTTGCCGGAAAGCTAAATCAGACACGACTTCACATATTCCTCCTTTACATCCCATTGTACCTGTTAAATCGAGACACATGGCCGCTGTAGACATTTTTGGACCGATTCCCAGAACTAATAGAGGCTTTTGCTACATCTTTATCGCTGTTGAACTCACTTCGAAATTTGTTACCTTCACTCCGTTGCGCAAAGCTACTGCTAAATCTATTTCGAATGCATTTGTAAAGTATTTTTTATTTCATGTAGGGCATGTATTGAAAGTAATTTCCAACAATGGACCACAATTTCGATCTGCGATATGGACACGTATGTCACGAGCTAGAAACATTTCTCCTAGCTATATATCCAAGTATCACGCTTCTTCGAACCCTTGTGAACGACTGATGAAAGAAATTGGTAAACTGTGTAGAATGTACTGCCATAAAAGACATATTGATTGGGATACACACATACTCTCATTCCAGGATGTAGTTAACTCCATACCAAATGAATCTACTATGCTACCTCCGACTGTTATATTGAAAAATGTTGAACCACCTAACAAAATTAAAGAATTAGTATCTTTTCCTACATCTCGTCGACTACGCCACCATGAAATAATTGAGATTGCGCTCAACAACATCAAACGTGCCACAGAGCGCCGGAGAAAACAGCAAAAACAGGTTTGTACACGCCGTGACTTTCACATTGGACAGAAGATATTAGTACGTACACACTATTTATCCAACCGAGGAAAGAGTAGATGCAGTAAATTTGAACTTCCATACGCAGGTCCATATAGAATACGAAGCATTCCTCACCATAATGTAGTGCACCTTGAAACTCTGAGAACCAGAAAAAGCAAATCCAATCACCATGTCTCCAATATTAAACCCTTTATTGAATGAACATACTTTATGGTTATCACACTGTAATGCCATTTCAAGATATTTATATGAGCACTTACTGATGATTATCATCTTTTTTCCTGGCAAGTGCCCGGCAAGGTAAGGTTACCAGGTCGCTTTTCTTGTCGTTATATATCAGACCGTGCACATTTTCGATTTTGTGTATGTATGATTGTTTTCTTGTCTGGAGTATCGTGTTGGCTGGGCCGGTCGTGTGCAGCGATGGCGGAGCCTGAGCGTTATATGATAAGGTAAAAGCAGCCTCGCACATATGTAGTATTGTTACATCGAGTCCCATGTAAATATTTTTAAAAAATCTGTTAATAATAATCTTTCTCATAAAAAGTAACTTTTGACATTCATCCCAATTTAAAGAATTCACTAATTTCTCCAATCCGTGGCCATCCCGATTATTGAAAAGAAAAATCAGTTCTTTCCTTTTATATAAGACAAATCTATCGGCCACCATTGCACTTAGCTGCGCTAGGAAAATTTCTTATAGGAGCAGATATATACGCGTTATCCGGTGATCTAATTAAGATAAGATTTTTCAGTTTATTCAGAGTGATGTATCAGGGTCATGACGCAGCATTGCTGACGTCCAAAATTTACCAGGTTAAATTGACTGTCAATTATTGAAAGGTTATAAGTGACCCACATTTTTTTTTTATTGAGAGATTAGTCACATTTTATTATTGATACGTTACGCAATTTTCCTGTTGGTAGGCTATACTGAATGTGAACGACATAATTATATTTTTTTACTGTTGAGAGGTTTAGGAATTTTTCTGTTTTGAGGTTACACTAAATGAGAATATTATTCATATTATTTTATTTTGTGGGGAGGTTACACAGTCATTTAGGAACTTAAACTCTCTTAAGAGATGTAGATGACACTGAAGCAACTAATTTAATGAAAGATACAGGGGATCGCAAATATCAGGAAATACCCATAAATTGTATGACAAATATCGAACATGTGACGTCACCAAATGGTGTACCTCACAGCACGTACAGCAGCTGAACATACCGGTCTACCGCACTTTACCAACCCAAGCCAAGTCAAGCTTTCCCGTCGGTGTGGCTCTCGGCCCAAGTGTGCGGCTGTAGCACGTGTGGCTCAGGATTCGAGTCTTGCGTCTGGCAGGCGGTATTTTTTTGACTACGTTAGACAACTAAGAGTTTACTTTGAGGTAAGATTTATTATTATATTTACCGGACTCGTGATCTCCTCTGGTTTACTGCAAAGTACAGTACAGCAAGAACATACGATACTGCGACAGAACTAGATGAATATAAGCTTCCGAATCCCGTCGTTACCAGTAAATGACCTATGTTTTCTTTACAGAATAACGTCTGCAAGGAAAAAAGAAAGAACGAAAGAAACGAAACACGAAACGGGAACAACTATTACTTCATTACAGCGAGAACAATAATTCTGTAAAATTGGCACCGTTTACTCGAACCCAAGTATTTAATCGCTCAGTCATCCTTCGACAACCAAGTTCAATCACTGCACGTACGGCGAGGTACGTCACCTGGTGACGTCACACGTTCAACATTTCTGATACGCTTTTGGGCTATTTCCCGACACTGGCGACCCGGTGTGTCCGATATTAACTTACTTGCCCCAGCATCATCTAAGTCGCTTCGGAGGTTTTTGAACGTTAGTAATAATCACCGTGTGTATTGACCTACAGTCTTTAGACGCTCAGTAAAAAAATTGTAAACGCTAGTAGCCAATCCAAAATGCTTGCGTATCTTCTTACATTTACTCGCACCAAAATATGTAACCATCACCTAATTCGCAGGAATCCTCAAATATACCATACGACACAGTTCGAAAATTTGGATCAGTCGGTGTTACGTACGTTCAATTCTATGGGAACGAAAATAATTTCGGGAAAACACAGATATTGCAGGAAAATATAAATTATTTTTATTAAAAGCAATTATGTAGAACATTTTACTGCAACACTAGCTGAAAGTTTGTTACAGTAATGCGAGATGTAAAGGATCGAAACGTGCTACGAATGTCTTTACGAAGTTGCCAAGTTTCACAAGAATTAAAGAATTTTCCAATGTAGAAACAATCATAGAGAGCTCATTAAGCGGAAGCGAAGTTTGGCGGAAGCCGCCTGAATGGGATACGTACAGGAGTTACCTGAGGGCTTCGTTAAAAGGAGATTTGCATAATGTCAGAGGACGGAACTTCCTTTGATAAAGCGCTCTCTCTTCTTAAAGGCTGAAGCGACTTCGCATTCAAATCCTACGAAATTCATCACAAACTCGCTGTGTATTTGCGAAAGAGCTGTAGTAACGACTACAAACTCGTGTGAATAGAGTTATCATATTTTTTAGCAGTCACTATTCGTTCCTCACAGTCTTTTCTGTAAACTTTTCCTGCATTTTAATAAATTTAAATAGGTAATGCTTTCAACCCAGCTGCAAGTTTGTGTGGCAGCTAGTATCACCTACATCCGCTTAGTTCGTTCCATGTTTACCCTTTTTCCTTAAACTTCCGTAAATGTTTCGCTGCAGGTTTACATATTCTAAGTGATGGTAGCAGAAATGATAATCACAATCTATTAGTCGACTTCTACTACAAATGCGACAAGTATTACTCAGGTCAGCTGATGGGTGATGATATTAAAGGAAATTGAAACATTTGTAAATAATAGATTACAACTATCAGTCGTCCTTTTTAAATTTTATTGGCAGATCTAGATTTCAGTTAGAAACTAGCCATTCTCAATGCACTATAATTTTTGATCAATTATCTAAAATGATAGTGCATTGAGAATGGCTAGTTTCTAGCTGAAATCTAGATCTGCTAATAAAATCAAAAAGGACGACTGATAGCCGAAATCTATTATTTACAAGTCAATATAACAGTCACTGAGTGCAACAGCCTTCTGAATGGAAGGTAACCTGATGAAATCAAAACATCTGGAACGTTAACGGTACCTGGACATCACAAGGGCCCAAAAAATGGAATACTTTTTACTTAAAAAAATTTCAGTGACTCTTCGAGATTCTAAAAATCTGTACTTCATGTATAGTACTCCATCATTTTCGGGATTTATATGCTTTACTAAGCCATCTGCGGTGCGTAAATGGCATGCTGTCACATTACTCTCTATCACAATACCTTGCCTAAAAGTCTCGTTACTTAATTTTGCCGCTGCTGTTTCTATAGCAACTCGCTTTTGTAATATCATTCAAGAACATATAGACCGCAATTGCAATCGATCTTTCTGTTGACAGAAGCAGATTACTGGAGTTTATTTGCGTTTTTCACGTACGTTCGTGTAGGAAATTTTTTGTTGTAACTGGGTGTTTCAACCATTTTACATAGTCAAATGCTAAAAACGAAGTTTAATTTCACTCGTAACTTTTACAGAAATCAACACAGGAGTGTTGAAAATCGTAAAAATGTAGAATTTGTGAGGTCATATCCGAAAAGATCGCCAGACAGTGCTTCACCGCAAGTTGAAACAAAATGCTAGTGTTGTAAATAATGGAAATAAAGATTTCACTTTAATTAGTAAGTGCAAGTTTTCAGTCTTTCTTTTTTCTGTTGCTACATGTAAATATTGTAATAATAAAAAATCCCTTACGTTTAGAAGGAGGTAAGAAACAAAAGAGGCATATCGAGCAGAATTGTAATGTCAAGAGTGCAAAGTAAGGAAATGTATAATGGCATCTCCTGTAACATGCACAGAATATAGTGAAGTGAATATTCGCCTTGCTTATTCCATGAGATGTATCGGAAAGGGAAGATAGCAGCCCAGGTATTCTATGATATGAAGGCTCTCTCATGACCACTTATCAAATTTGAGAGGTGTTATAAACGCAAAATGCCGTAACAGAATTAAGTGAAGCATCCATCAGGGAGCAGAAAGAAACTCTAGATATTTGTCAGTCTATCGATATGTTGTGGGGAAATATAGAATACGCATGAAAACATCAATAGTTGCATTTGCGAACGCTTGCAAAAAACTGTTTTTGTTGGCATGTCAGCTTTTTAGATTGATGTGATAGAGATCATAATATGTTTTGATGATGTAATAACAATCAGATTAAACAACGACGAGAAAAGTGGTCTGCTTTGAATGAACGGGCAGCGTGTCCCTGAATTTGAAAAACATGCTAAAAGCTTGGAAAAGGAGGCCAGAATAACAAAGAAAAGAAAGAAATCTAAAGAAGATGAAAGGGATACTACCAATCCTCACGATTTCTTTTATTCGTATGTTACATGACAGCGTTTCGGGAAATGATTTTTATTTTCAAGTGTGTTTTTTTCTTTGTACTATGCCATTTCTACGTAATGTTTTCGATGTGTGAGGTTCTGGTTTGTGTTGTTCACATCAAGTTATCATATGGTCCATTTCATCACATTGAAAGTTGTGTCTGATGTGTAACGTGTGTGAGACTCTGCACAAATGGGCCATAAGAGAACGTTAAAGTGAAGAAAACAAAGCATAACCTCACACATTCAAAACTACTTGAAAATGGCATAGGTCAAAGAAAACAACACACCTGAAAATGGGAACTATTAGAAGAGACGTTCCATAAGTCCTTACTGCAAAATCCAGTTACAGAATTCGGGTATGCTATAAACTATGAATAATTATTCTCAATATTCAGTACTGTGTTATATACACTACATGTTCGCTGTCACGATTTGCTACCCACTAACGGCAGATAAACAGTTCTCGTCTGGCGTAGCGTTTTTGCTGCTTTTGGAAAGGGCCACTTTCGCTTACAAACGTATGATAGTGTTATTCACCGTCTGATGTTTTATGGGCGAGGTGTCTGTCCTTTCATCACAAGGAATGGAGCAGATTGGCGGATTAAATAAAGTGAGACAGTTCAAAGCGTGTTCTGGCCGTCAACGTAGCAATCGAATTCAACATGAGCAAGAAATCCGAAATTAGCGCACTGGATCGCCGCCAGAACGTAGTACGGGACAATCCACAACAACTTTCAGCATAAACGAGAGCCATTTTTTTTACTGACGTATTGATTGTAGCAGTGACGTATTAAACTGATAGTTCGGTATTTTTTACATCCGTCAACACCTGCTTTCTTTGGGGTTGGAATTATTTTATTCTTCTTGAAGGCTGAGGGTATTTATCCTGAATCATAAATTTTGCTCACCAGATGGTAGAGTTTTGTCAGGGCTGGCTCTCCCAGGGCTGTCAGTAGTACTAATGGAATGTTGTCTAAACCCGGGGCCTTGTTTCGACTCAGGTCTGTCAGTGCTCTGTCAAACTCTTCACGCAGTATCATATCCCCCATTTCATCTTCATCTACATCCTCTCCCATTTTCTTATTATTGCCCTGAAGTACATCGCCCTTGTGTAGACGCTCTATATACTACTTCCACCTTTCAGATTTCCCTTCTTTGCTTAGAACTGGGTTTCCATCTGAGCTCATGATATCCATGCAAGTGGTTCTCTTTTCTTCAAAGGTTTCTTTAATTTTCCTGTAGGCAGTATCTATCTTACCCCTAGTGAGATAAGCCACTACATCATTACATTTTTCCTCTAGCCATGCCTGCTTAGCCACTACGTACTTCCTGTCGATCTCATTTTTGAGACGTTTGTATTCCTTTTTGCCTGCTTCATTTACTGCATTTTTATATTTCTTATTTCACCAATTAAATTCAGTATTTCTTCTGTCACCCAGATTTCTACTAGCCCTCGTCTTTTCACCTACTTGATTTTCTGCTGCCTTCACTACTTCATCCCTCAAAGCTACCCATTCTTCTTCTACTGTATTTATTTCCCCCATTCCTGTCAATGGTTCCCTTATGCTCTCCCTGAAACTCTGTGCAAGCTCTGGTTTAGTCAGTTTATCCAGGTCCCATCTCCTTAAATTCTCACCTTTTTGCAGTTTCTTCAGTTTTAATCTACAGTTCATAACTAATAGATTGTGGCCAGAGTCCACATCTGCCCCTGGAAATGTCTTACAATTTAAAACCTAATTCCTAAATCTCTGCCTTATCATTACATAATCTATCTGAAACCTATCAGTATCTCCAGGCTTCTTCCGTGTATTCAATCTTCTTTTATGATTCTTGAACCACGTGTTAGCTGTGATTAAGTCATGTTCTATGCAAAATTCTACCAAGCGGCTTTCTCTCTCATTTCTTCCCCCCAATCCATATTCACCTACTACGCTGTTTGTAGTAGCTTACCAGTACTCCTATTTTTTTATTCATTATCAAACCTACTCCTGCATTACCCCTATCTGATTTTGTATTTATAACCCTGTATTCACCTGACCAAAAGTTTTGTTTCTCCTGCCATCGAACTTCAGTAATTCCGACTATATCTAACTTTAACATATCCATTTCCCTTTTTAAATTTTCTAACCTACCTGCCCGATTAAGGGATCTGACATTCCACTCTCCGATCCGCAGAATGCCAGTTTTCTTTCTCCTGATAACGACGTCCTCTTGAGTAGTCCCTACCCGGAGTTCCGAATGGGGGACTATTTACCACCGTAATATTTTACCCAAGAGGACGCCATCATCATTTAACCATACAGCAAAGCTGGATGCCCTCGGGAAAAATTACGGCTGTAGTTTCCGCTTGCTTTCAGCCGTTCGCAGTAGCAGCACGGCAAGGCTGTTTTGGTTAGTGTTACAAGGCCAGAACAGTCAATCATCCAGACTGTTGCCCTTGCAACTACTGAAAAGGCTGCTGCCCCTCTTCAGGAACCACACGTTTGTCTGGCCTCTCAGCAGATACTCCTCCGTTGTGGTTGCACCTACGGAACGGATATCTGTATCGCTGAGGCACGCAAGCCTCCCCACAAACGGCAAGGTCTAAGGTCCATGGGGGGATTTAGAAACTATAATTGTTTAAAACTACTTGCGTACGTTTGAAAATTTGTCACTTCTTTCACTATAACTTATCGAAAACTGCAGCTCGATGTGTTCAGTCGTTCTCCTAAAATTTGACATTTGTCTTTCTCAGCTGCCTCTTTTCGTGTGGTCCTGTTTGGTTTGTTCGGGGTGGGGTCATTGGGAAAGCTCTTTCGTGCGTAATAACTGCTCACACTGCTGAAGGGGACCTGACGGCAGTTGTAGCGGTCACAGCCAGAATAAATAATGTAAATAATATTTACAATATTGTTGAAGGTTAAATGCAGTAAAAACTTACGGGTAGCCATATCTTGTACCGCACATTAAAAAAGGATCAATTCGTCTATAAGTATGTTGACAGAAATTAACGTTTAGGGCCGCGCGGGATTAGCCGTGCGGTCTAAGGCGCTGCAGTCATGGCCTGTGCGGCTGGTCTCGGCGGAAGTTCGAGTCCACCCTCGGTCATGGGTGTGTGTGTTTTTCCTTAGGATAATTTAGGTTAAGTAGTGTGTAAGCTTAGGGACTGATGACCTTAGCAGTTAAGTCCCATAAGATTTCACACACATTAACGTTTAGGCATGAACCATTACAATACTGGATTATACGAATGTCTGTCACGGGTCCCCGTCCAACAATACGTTATCCGGGGAGATACAGTACATTACGAGAATCCCGGTAAGTCTATAATCACTATTTGCAAGGAATGATAGAACGGATATAGTTATTCTGGTCAGGTATCCAGGGAACGTGCTACAAAGTAATAAACTTGAGAAAAGGGCAGTCCGAGGAACAGTCATGAAAATCCAACTATCACGCCATCTATCAAACAACAATTTCAGCAATAATTCAGTCTCTGATAAGTTCAAGATAAGGCCTTAACAATCAGTGATACTACCGGTTTGCTTCAGAATGCCTAGTTTGGCAAACAAGAAAAGATACAGAAGAGATAAAACGAAGGAGGCAGAGACGACAAAACAAATTCGTATGCTAGAAAACGTCGTACGAAAACAGCAGGAATCCTCCACCTTGCTGCACTCGCTGGACAGTGGGTCTAAGGCGTTCAGCATTCCAAACACTTCTCCAACGATTGTCTGGTTGAAGTCATATGCGACACTCATCGGTGAAGAGAACGTGACGCCAATTCTGAGCGGTCCATTCGGCGGCATCTTGTTTGGCCCATCTGTACCGCGTTGCATGGTGTCGTGATTGCAAAGATGGACCTCGCCTTGGACGTTGGCTACGAAGTTGCGCTTCATGCAGCCTACTGCGCATAGTTTGAGTCGTAACACGACATCCTGTGGCTGCACGATGTAAGTAGGCTTTTGAGGTTTTTTATATTGGTAACGCCACCTAGCGCTCTGAAAATCACTGGCTGTGCTGTGTGCAGTCTGTGGCTAGTTTGCATTGTTGTCCGCCATTGTAGTGTTGGGCAGCTGGATGTTAACAGCGCGTAGCGTTGCAGTTGGAGGTGAACCCCCAGCAGTGGTGGACGTGGGGAGAGAGATGGCGGAGTTTTGTAATTTGTAAGACTGGATGTCATGAACTGCTATATATATTATGACTATTAAGGTAAATACATTGTTTGTTCTCTATTAAAATCTTTCATTTGCTAACTATGCCTATCAGTAGTTAGTGCCTTCCGTAGTTTGAATCTTTTATTTAGCTGGCAGTAGTGGCGCTCGCTGCATTGCAGTAGTTCGAGTAACCAAGATTTTTGTGAGGTAAGCGATTTGTGAAACGTATAGGTTAATGTTAGTCATGGCCATTTTTTATAGAGATTTTTGAAAGTCAGATTGCGTTGCGCTATAGAATATTGTGTGTCAGTTTAAGCACAATCTTGTATAATTTTTCTAAGGCGACGTTTCAACGAAAAGCATTGTTCAACATGGTGGCGTTACTGTCAGGGGTCCTCCG
Organism: Schistocerca gregaria; assembly: GCF_023897955.1. Lineage (NCBI taxonomy): Eukaryota > Metazoa > Arthropoda > Insecta > Orthoptera > Acrididae > Schistocerca > Schistocerca gregaria. The sequence goes on from NC_064920.1 coordinate 659,739,483, forward strand.
AACCATAATCCGTAGGTAGTGGTCATCTACTGCAGTAGAAGCTTTTGGGCGCCCTAAGTGAGGCATTTCAGCGACAGTTCCTGTCTCTCTATATCTCCTCTATGTCCGAACAACATCTGTTTGGTTCATTCCGAGACGCTTGGTACTTCCCTTGTTGAGAGCCCTTACTGGCACATAGTGACAACTCGGGTGAAATGGTACCGCTGTATTGACCGCCTAGGCATGGTTGAACTACAGACAACATGAGCCGTGTACCTCCTTCCTGGTGGATCGAGTGGAACTGATCGGCTGTCGGACCCCCTCCGTCTGATAGGTGCTGCTCGTGCATGGTTGTTTACACTTTTGAACAGTCAAAGGGGCTGTGTCTGTGTTCCAAATCCACAGTCAACGTCCATCTGTAGGAGTTCTGGGAACTGTGTGTATTTTAGGGATTTCTGGAAGCAGTAGAAGCATTGAGGAAAATAACTTTGAGAACGTTATGAATAAATGAATGCTGATCCCACAGAAGACTACAATCATTGTTGTTGACTTAGTCCACAGAAGGAAAAAAATTAGTTTCAAGAAGACACTAGCTAGCAACAAAAATTTATTTTCCTTTGTTCAGATGCCACAGTAGTAGAAAATTTCTGAAATGACGTTCTCTGCCTCCGCCTTAAGATGCGTTTCTACACCAAATGCGCGCATGGTTGCTTGTCATAAACTTGATGTTTGCCTACCATAACAATGCTGCTGGACAGCCATATTGTGTGTACTCCCGGACGGCAGGTAAGGAACTACTGGTAGCATCATCAGTATTAATAGTTTTATCAGTTTTTCCAGCGTTTTACGTAATTAATGCCCATTCATTTCAGCTGACTCTTGAAATGGTACGACATCCAAGACTGTCCACTAGGGGAAAATAAATAGTAATTGCTGCCGAAGACTAAAAGTGTGATTTCAGTCAACGTGTGCCGTCGTGACAGAATCTTAACGTCACTTAGTACGCTTTCTACATTTTCTTATTTTGTGGGTCAAACTTTGTATTGTATTATATTGTTTGGTTGCTGTGAATCTCAGCCGTGCACACTGCTCTTTAAATGGTTTTTATTTTATGAATCGCTCAACATGAGTAAATTTCGGCATATTGCCATAATCGCCGGCCGCGGTGGTCTCGCGGTTCTAGGCGCGCAGTCCGGAACCGTGCGATTGCTACGGTCGCAGGTTCGAATCCTGCCTCGGGCATGGATGTGTGTCATGTCCTTAAGTTAGTTAGGTTTAAGTAGTTCTAAGTTCTAGGGGACTAATGACCACAGCAGTTGAGTCCCATAGTGCTCAGAGCCATTTGAACCATTTTTGAACCATCATCAGGTGCTATGTAATATCGTTGCTGCCACGTGCTGTCTTTTTAATATTGTCAGATTTTCCCCAGATGTACGGTGGGGACGTATTTCTGACTTTAGTCGGTTCTTATGTGTGCTATTTTTCTCTTGATAGCTGGTCCACTGTCATCCAAGCTGTCAAGAGAGTAGTAGCATACATAAAAACTGACTAAATTCAGAAATACGTCTCCACCTTACATCTAGGGTGAAACTAACAATCCCAAAAAAAAAAAAAAAAGCAGGCCGTGACAGCAATGATGTTTTTTGGCACGTGATGACGGAAATATGCCAAAACGGACTCATCGTGAGCGATTGTTAAAATAAAAACAATTTAAAGAGCAGTGTAGATGGCTGATATTTATAATAATCATGTCATTACAGTAAATTATACGATTTACAAGACGTCATTTTACTCGTCTTTTCTTGTACGGGGCATCTACATAATGGTTTCCAGATGCTCTCGTTAAAATATGACACTTTTCACACTCGTATTTCTCGTAATCGAGACCGTTGTGTCCTCCAGCAGCCGTGTAGTCCAAGCCAGTTCCTTCCTTTCGCCCAGTTGGTACCCTTGACGTATCGCAGGAGTTACCGGCGTACTTCGCCTCCGTCTTGAGCGAAGCGCAGTGGTGTGAAACAATGGCTGACCCCCTCCTCCCCCTACGTCTCGTCAGCCCCGCCTTTCCCTCAGCCACTGTTAATTCCGGCCAGCGGCCCGGTGAGTTCATTTGGGGCAGCACTGTTTGCGCGGCCGAGATAAACAAGTAAGCCGGAAGAATTCCATTTAGCCTGGCGGCTGCAGCGGCGGCCCGCACTCCGCAGTCAGCACTCCACAGCCCCGAGGGCGGCGAGCAATTAACCGTCACCCAGATATGATCTGCTCAAAACTGCCGCTTAATAACATCTTACCGGCTGCTGATTGGCCGTTAAGGCGTATCCCATTACCCGCGGATTACCACTCGCTGCGAAATGTCTTGCGGGGTCCCAGCGTCTGAAGAAATACTGCGAGCTGCGGCTGCACAAAACTCTGAAAACAATTGTAATTAACGGATATCTCAAGGCGAGCTACTTTCTTACAGTATAGTGTCCCCTAAACACAATGCAGTTTCTTTACGACAACGGACACGTGTTTCTCACCAGTCAGCATTTCTGCGTGACAGTTCTTTAATAGATCTTACGTTTGCGAATTTCTGCTACAGAAAAATGCGTTGAATTCTATTTTTTTTTAACGTTTTGTCATAATGTTTGTCCATGCGACTTCGTCTCTGTTCTTTACATGTTTGGAAGATAATGAATAACGTTTAGTTGTTCTCACAGTACAAAGCTACGCAAGCGGACATTAATCGTTATTGGCTACCTCGATTGTCAGGGGCTGATACACAGAGGGCTCTTTGACACCGTGCCATGGAGCACAGTCGCTGTTGTGTGACGGAATTCGTGATGTGCTGTCAAAGCGGACACAGTTCGTGGTAACTGATGAAAAGTCATCGAAGGAAACTGAAGTGATAGCTGGTTTTCCGCGAGAGAGCGTTGTAGGTATTCTGCTGTGTCTAATCGATATGGATAGAGTTCAGTACTTCATGTGAAGCTAAGCGATAAGATGATAATCAGATGCTCTTACAGAACTCATACAAATGGATTCTGCATTATAGAGATGTTTAAGAAATCGGGTAGGATTTTCTGAGTAAACTGCCTCATCATGCTATTTTGTTGCGGGATAGCTTTACTTATAGTGACATAGAGAAGAAGACTCACGTGATTAAGAAAGGAGCCAGAGGTTGGAACTGGCATAATACTGCACTGCGTGCCTTATCCAAATATCACCTTGTACAGCTGAGAACGACTCGTGAGGGTAACGTCTCATGTTTCCTCTTTACAAACATGTGTTGAGCTAGGTTGTAAGGGGTGAAGGACAGCCACGTGATTAAATAGCAGTTTCAGCAAGTTTCTAGAGGAGCGAAGGAAAATTTCAAGATCATTTAGGGTAACCGCAACCAGACACAAATACTTTTTAAAAAGCCATCATTTCATATCATTGTTTCTTGCAACTACTTCAGCTTCGGAAATCTAATTGTTTTATATCATTGGCAGTGTCTTCAGAATAATTTCGTCTGATCTTTCACTCTGTAGGGATAGGTATTAGGTACGCAATTAACAGTAGTTTATACCAGATACTGATGAATTACATATGCTAAAAGTAGTAGTGCGCATATTTTATGAAGACAGAGGAGTTGAATGAGGTCATGTCCTCCAGTGACCGACATACAGCTATATTCAGTTTCTCCTTTGACAGCAAAATTTTTCAGAGAAATTACGAAGTGCTTAAAGGGAAGAGTGATGTTTTCACATCTAGTTAAGTTCGTGTATCCTTCATAACATGCATCACATCAGCTGAACTGTGCTTTAGAACCAATGCTTTGTTTACAAGGTTAAACAAAGGTTTTAAGTAATTCCTCGTAAGCAAAAATTTCAATTAATTCTCGTTAAGCAAGGAATATAAATGCGCAGCTTTAGAAGTACGGAAATCTTGAATCGAAAAACAAAAATGGAGTTCAACAACATCCTACGTGAAAGTAATGAAGAAAACTTCACCACAGGTTACTGAAAAATGAAAGACTATAGTAGGCAAGCGGAGGGTAAAGAGATGCTATTTTAAGTTCCGGTAAAAAAAGCTTGAAGATTAAAACTTATAAACTGGCTAGCGTATCATTTTACTGGCGTGAGAAGGTTTTTACTTATACAATAATAAAGAGGGGAGTCACAATGCAGCAGGGCGTTCACGTCGAGGCTTTTAGTGTGTCATTAGCCGCTCACACTCTTTCCGCCGGTGCTTTAGGCTAACTTCAGTCATATTTACTGCAGCTGTTCATCAGCAGCATAGCGGTGGTCCAGTTTTTAGTGTGCCGAACGCAGATGGATGTGGCCGAGACTCACTGAAACCTCCTAATCGTGATTTTAGCTTGGTACAGTTTTTTACTGTACGGTTTCACGTAACAACGCTGATAGTGCATTAAAACTGTAATGTGAATGCAGGAAAACAACGGAAAACTGTAAACTAAGCACTAAATCTAATAGAGTTGACTTCTCTACAGTTTTCTTGAGCCAAAGTCCACAGAAAAGCTTCAACATCCCCGTTTTCTATTTCCTTATCGGCCTTTAGGTCTCTACCCATACATCCACCTAAATACAACGTTTACTCCTCGCTATTCAGTTCCAACATTTTGTAGTATGATTTTGGCTGGTTTACGTAGATCTGGTTATAACGACCTTGACACAGCGGTATCACCGGTTCCCGTCAGATCACCGAAGTTAAGTGCCTCGGGGCTGGGCTAGCACTTGGTTAGGTGACCCTCCGGTCTGCCGCGCTGTGTTGGCAAGTGGGGGGTTCACTCAGCCCTTGTGAGGCAAACTGAGCAGCTACTTGACTGAGAAGTAGAGGCCCGGTTTTCATAAATTAAGATACGGCCGGGTGAGAAGTGTGCTGACCACTTGCCCCTCCGTATCCCCATCCAGTGACGCCTGTGGTCTGAAGATGACACGGCGGCCGGCGGTACCGTTGAGCCTTCCAAGGCCTATTCGGGCGGAGTTTAGTTCAGTTTAGTTTTAAGTAGATCTGGTACAACTATTTTTACTTAAATACGAGGAGAGGCATAGGTAGAACGAAGGATCAGGATTAGACATTATTTGTTATCACGCAAGAGCGGTTAAAATTGTGGCAACAAAATAGAGAAAGATATGGAGAGAAAGAAAGAGAGAGACAGCGTGAGAGTGTGATAAAACCGTAATGCAAGTTACTCACTTCATAGCTGTGTAATTCTTTGACTTACATTACCTACAGAAATACTACAAATAACACTGCTGCATCCGTCCTGCATCAGCCAGCCATAGTTGGCAGGAAAATTCAACTGTCACACCTTACTTTATCAGTGAGTCATCATAAGTTCCTTATCTATAGGGTGTCAAAAAAAAAAATCTAATAAACAAGGGCTCAAAGGCGCATACCTTAAGAGATATGAGCACTGGTTGATCTTTGATGTTGTGAAACACATCTCTTCACCTGAAATCTCTTTGCTTTCCATGTTTTGGGAGGAGGAAGAAACAAGAAAAACGGTCAAGTAACATGGGCTATAAAATTCATACCCTAAGATCTATGAGCACTTCTTCAGTATGGGAAGAGATGTTTTTCATAAAAGCATAGATCAACAAGTAGTCATAGCTCTTAAAATATGCATTGCACACCCGATGTTTACCAGCAATTTTTCACTTGTTTTGGTCAACATTTTCTCCTCCCAAAAGACGGAAAGCAAAGACCTTGCAGTAGAAATGACCTGTTTCATAGTATCGAAGTTGACCGAGTGCTCATACCTCTTAAGGGATGCATTTTAGAGAACAGGTTTACTAATTATGATTTACTTATTTCTGTACGAGAAACTTGTCCCTAAGTTTGTCGGCGTTGTTTTGGGACCGCTGTAAATTTTACATGAGACTTTCCTGCACAAGGAAGGGAAAGAGTTCCCAGTAAACGGTGTGCACGCCATTCATGCTACGCTAGCGCCCCTCAGCAGAGCCCCTTGGTGGGTCCGCTCCTAACAGCACTTGTTGCGAGACATTTTTCCCCCGCAGAGAGCGAGTCCGAGGCGATACACATGGGGCCCCATCACTTAGAAGCCTCCACTCATCATTCTTCTCACCCCTTACTGGAAGCACCATTACTTCCTTAGGAAACCTGTTGAGCTGTCGTTATGGCGTTTTGGGACATCTATGGCAGTGTATGAATCTTACCATCTTCATAAAAAAATGCTCATACAAGCTCTGGGAAAAAATTTTCTGTCGGTCAACAACTGGTAATCTGACACTATCAAGCAGAGCTGCCGGCAACGTTTATTGCAACGTTCTTCGCTGTCTGTTTTAAGAAGACGTCAGTCAGCTGGGTTTGGGCGCCGCTCAGGACACTAGGGAACGTTGGCGTTGCAGGGCACATACACGAGCAGCCAGAACATTGTGACCACCTACACAATAGCCGAGCGCTTCAGTCTGGAACTGCGTGACCGCTTCGGTCGCAGGTTCGAATTCTGCCTCGGGCATGGATGTGTGTGATGTCCTTGGGTTAGTTAGGTTTAAGTAGTTCTAAGTTCTAGGGGACTGATGACCACAGAAGTTAAGTCCCATAGTACTCAGAGCCATTTGAGCCCTAATAGCCGGTACGTCCAGCCTTGGTACGGATAATAGTGGCGACGAGTCATGGCATGGAAGTAATGAGGGCTTCGTAGGTCGCTGGAGCGAGTTCGCACAACATCTACACACACTAGTCACGTAATTATCGTAAATACCTGGGAGAGGACCATGATCATTGGCGCCATATTCAATCACATCCCAGACGTGTAGGATCGAGTTCAGATCTGGTGAGTTGGGAGGTCAGCACCTCAACTGGAACTCACCACTGCGTTCCTCGAACCACTCCCTCAAACTCCCGGCCTTGTGACGTGGCGCATTATCTTGTTGAAAAATGCAACTGCCGTCGGGAAACGTGATCACCATGAAGAGGTGTATGTGGACTGCAAGCAGTGTACGATACTCCTCGGAAATCATGGTGCCTTGCACGCGCTTCGCTGTACCCATTGACGCCCACGTGAATGTAACACAGAGCATTACAGAGCCGCCGCCAGTTTGTCTTTGTCCGGCATTGCAGGTTTCAAGAAGCTGTTCCCCTGGAAGAAGACTGACTCGCGCCGTCCAGTTAGCCTGATGAAGAAGGTATGGGGATTCGTAAGAACATGCAGTGCTCTGGCTCTGCGCCAACGTACAGTTCCCATTTCAGCCGTAGTTGGCGATGTCGGTGTAGACTTTAGCACACGTATGGGTCGTCGGCTGCGGAGGCCCATCGATAGGAGTGTTCGCTGCACAGTATGTCCAAACACACTTGTACTTGTTCCGCCACAACTCGCCGCCTGTCCTATTTTACCAGTCTGCCCAGCCTACGACGTCCGACACCTGTAGTGAGGGGTGGCCGCCCAACCCCACGACATCTGGACGTGGTTCTACCTTGATTTCGCCACTTGGTGAAGACCCTCACCACAGCACTCCTAGAACACCCAACAAGTCATGCAGTTTTCGAAATTCTCATGCCGAACCTCCGGGCCATCACAGTCTGCCCTCGGTCACACTCAGATAGATTGCGCACCTTCCCCCTTCTATACACGGACAGCCCGCTCAGTGATACTACGTGCACGGTTCGTGTGTCTGCAGTATTCGTTGAAAGTAAAATGATACGTAAATGAGCACCTATGATTAATTTAGATTTTAGGGGACATTATTACCTTTCTCAGGTGATTAAAAGTATTTTCTTCTCCATATGTGTCAGATAGATTCCTTGCTAAAAAGAGCTGCATCAGTGAGGCTACATTTAATTGTTTCTGTAATTTGCTGTCGTATACGGATTGAACTTCTTTGAAGACGTCACAATCTTATGAAAACTGTGTAGAAATGGATAGGGCAATGCCGGCCACATACAGACCAAATAGAAACGATCTAGTGCATTTAGAAGTCATTTGATCAATTTTACTGATACATTTTGATATTGTTTACGAGGTACACATGCTTAGGTCAAGCGTATCAAATATTCCCTTTATTAAAAGCTTAAATGGTTTGCTATCTCTGCTGGTATTGTAAAATACAGACGTTCAAATACAAAAATCATCTGTGTCTACCGTGGGAACGACTGGCTCATAAGATGTACGATGGTATGCAGAAAAGTAATGCCTCTCAGCTTTTTATGTGAAAACTCTTACAGTAACATAGCTGCAACATAAGTTAGGCAAGAAGGTGTGCGAACACGTTGAGAAGTATAGAAGTACGTGCAGTTTGCAAAATGCTGAATAGTCATTGACTAGATGCAAAGAAGAATGAAGTCAGCTTTCAGCCTGTCAATGACATTTTTCTCAGTGCCCTATTCATCATTTTGTAGGTTGCACATAAAAAAACTCTTAAGCTCTTTAAACAAAACAAACGTTACTAACATTTTTCTCCCCTGTTCTTCATATCAACGTATTTGCAGCCCTCTGCCGCTAGAGGGCTCCGAACTGTAGCATGTAACATGGTGGTGTTAACGTAACTTTGTCGTTGCACAAGGAAAAGGGTTCTGTGATCGTGTTTCGAATTCGGTGTGTTCTGCCACACGTGGAGCACCATCTCCTTCAGTATAACAGTGCCAGACTCTACACGAGTGTTTTGACATCTGCAGCAATCCGACAACTTGTGTTCACTGTCTTTGATCAACCTCCATAGAGTTCCGACTTGACCCCGTCCAACTTAGATCTGCTTCTAAAACTTAAAGAACACGTTTGAGATCTTCATTTTGATAGTAATGAAGCGACGCAAGCGTAGTTGATGTGGCTCTGCCAATCAAGCCAAATATTGTACAGTGATGTTATCAAGAAACTGCTCTCTTATTGGAAGAAATGTGAACCTCGCCACAACGACTATGTTGAGAAATGAATATGTAGACATCGAGAATAAAGAATTAGAATGTCTAAAGCTTTTATTTTGTTTCGAAAGCTTTAAGAGTTTTCCCATAAGAAATTTGGAGGTACTAATCCGTGTGCTCTCGTACATTGTATAATATCTGTAGTTTCAGTTTGCGTGACTGAATTACGAACTGAAGACAGCGTGCAGGTTGGAAATAATTACAACATTGTATTTATTTCCTTCAGACGCAGATAATTCGATAATTCAGAACCTGCAGCCATAGGAGACAGATATTCGCTCGTTAAGTGAAGAATGGTAACTTACAGAGTTCTTGAATTCTCATCTGGTCTCTCGCCTTCTTTTCAGGTCATAAGAACTCTGTCACCTTTCTTGAAAAGATACACTACGTTGGGATGTAAAGCATCTCTCTCGGTCTGTGTGTATATGTGTATGTATGTGTGTGTGTGTGTGTGTGTGTGTGTGTGTGTGTGTGTGTGTGTGTGTGTGCGTGTGTACAAAATGCGGGTTTACAGAATGAATTTTCACCATGGCAATGGTTCGAGTCTCGGTCCGACACACAGTTTTAATCTATCAGGAAGTTTCATATCAACGCACAATACGCTGCAGGGTGAAAACCTCATTCTGGAAACATCCCGCAGGCTATGGCCTAGCCATATCTTCGCAATATCCTCTCTTCCAGGAGTGCTAGTTCTGCAAGGTACGCAGAAGAGCTTCTGTGAAGTTTGGAAGATAGGAGGCGAGGTACTGGTGGAATTGGAGCTGCGAGGACGGGTCGTGAGTCGCGCTTAGATAGCTCAGTTGGTAGAGCACTTGCCCGCGAAAGGCAGTGGTCCCGAGTTCCAGTCTCGGTCCGGCACACAGTTATAATCTGCCAGGAAGTTTCAAAATGCGGTTTTGTTGGCGTCCTTGATATAATGAAACATGGTCCTTGTTTTAAGATAGTCTTAAAATGGATTCAAAATTATACAATAATGGAAAAGACTAGAACAATAACCGAAATTAGCGTGTATGGGTAATCACTTCGAAGAAATGTGAAAAAATGGACTAGCAAGACATAAACATGAAACCATACTACCTAAAAAACTTAGGATGCAGTACTCCTTCCCACAAAATGTTCAACGTTTACCATTTTCAGTAACCATCTCTTAAGAGGATATATTTTTAGGTAACTGGTTGTTGTCCTCTGTTTGAATACAAATACAAGCATGGAGTACTGAAATGCACAGACCACTGATCTCGCAATTTGGAGGGTCCTCTCATGCAAGTAAAGTACATAGAATAGATTTTTTGATAACTTGTAGATTTCGCGAAAATCTGTATTTGAACGGGGTTTGGGCGTTTGCATAATTACCAACGGTTGGATCAACATGTTCATTTCATCTGCTTCCTCCTATCTGGTGTAGTTTTCATGGAACGCAAAAGTCGAAAGTCGATAATGCTCGAAATCTCTGAATAGTTATTACTGTCTGCAATTTATCCACAATGTTTTTATCTATTAAGTCATTTACAAATCCACTATTCAGTGGTAACAGATTGTTTGCTCATATTTGTTACTGCTGGAGTAGTCATTAAACTTACTTCATGTTTGGTTCTCTATCTCACTATCATTTATGATGATTTTGTAAGAGAATGAAGCAATTACAGATTAGATGTAGATAATTATTTGCTATTTAGGTTAAGATTTTGTGCAGCTAAATATCTATGATAGTTCTGAACAAAGATTTCTGAGGTGCTGAAAGAATTCAAGAAATCTCTGAAACAGGAAACCGTTCACGCAGGTCTGCAGTGTAGTGTTGCATCAGTGTCACAGACAGCAAGCCAGTCGATTCATACAGAATCACGACGACCCCATTTAGGCAAAACGTTACTTTACCTCCCGTGCACGTTACCGACACTCTGAAATTCCAGCTGGCGTTCAGCATCTCACAACAGACGTGAAACAACTTTTATCTGGTTCTCGTGCTGTGTTCAGAACATTATGTTTTTTTTTTTTCAGAATGGAATACTGCTTAACGATAGTGACGATAACAGTTCGAATGAAGGGGAGGCTTTAAGCGCCGTCCGCTGAGAGAGGCGGGAAGAAGCGGAATTCGATTACGTTCGCACGGAGGGCTGGGGGAGGGAGGTGGGAGGTGGCGACTGGAGACAGCTGGTCCGTTATCAGGCTGCGATGTGCTGCTAGCAGAGGCGGTACGTGGCAATCAGCGGCGCTGCTGGCAGTCTGTTTGCATGGGCTGCTTGCCACCAGGGAACGCTACGGACCACGCCCGTCTCACCGAGGCACTACACAAACGTCCTAGTAGACCAGTGGAGACTAAAACATGTCAGCCTTAAAGATGGCGCTATGGCCGTGGTCGTTCAACAACGCACGTCAAGTAACTGGGAGCGTGAAGTCCAAGCTATTAATGAACTGAATTATTTTCGAGCATTGAGAAATTCGCTAGTGGTGAAATTCACTGTTACGGAAACGAATTAATGGGTGGGAGGCGGGACTCTGCTATGCAGAGAAACAATGGGCTGTAACCTTTGTCTGTGGCGGAGAATAACGTGCGCCGTGGCTGACAGGTTTGGATGTTATGGACGATTTCATAGTCTGGGAGAGAAAGGCAATTAATAATTACATAGAAAAAGAATATGGAGTGGAGTTGGAGGGAAGTTGGAACGAGTTGAAAGAGGTGACCCAGTGGGCCAGGGCTGTACAGGAGAGCAGCTAGTTGGCATTCAGTTTGACAGAAACTGTAAGACTCAAATATTTTTTTCAGTTCAATTCATTAGTACGAATTTTAGACCAGTTGTCTGGAAACTCTAAACAGGTCGCGCATATTCAACAATCATGGTTATATACATTGTTTTATGTTATATAAGTAGTAACAAAACATGTTAATAGCAATCGTTGGTAATAATAATATAGAAATAAAACAGGTTTGAAAAATAAGAATCAATTTAAAAAATCATAAAATAAATGGAATTAAATCAAGTTACAAGTGAATAACTACCAGCTTACATTACTTTATATGTTACTGGTTGCCTCGGAAAAACCCGAGGTTTGCCGACTAACAGCAACTACATCACTTCTAAACCTATTGTTGCTACCCTACTGCGCATCACCCACACTGGTATGTGCGTGAGTCGGCATTTCCCGAGCCCACACTTACCCGTATGAGTGACCATATATTATTTCTTTGATTTTCCTTTTTATTTTATCTTAATTAGATTTACATGTCCTGTTATTCTCTATAATTGAGAAAACTTTTCTTGTGATCTGTTGACATTATTTTGAAATTCAAATCATCCAGCTGATCTTGTACACTAAACGTTAAGCAGCTGACTTTTAGATACTCAACCGGCTATCACATTAACTATAGTTCACAATTTTTGGTTACTTACAATTGTTTGCAGATCATAATGTAACTGTCTACTGTCTCTCTTTATCTGAAAAAGGTGTACTCGAGAATTACATGATCAGAGGTACCTTCCTTTCCATATTCGCATATCACATTACTGTGTTACTACATCCCACTCTATGCAGATATTTGGGATACAAACAATGATCTATTAATACGTGCAGCATGCCTCAAGTAGGGGCAATGTCACACAGTTTGAGCCTGTTCCTGATGCTTGGGAATATGCTGTAAACACGCATTGCAGTGCTCCTAGTGTCTAAGTGTGATTGCCGTTAATCAAATTTCCAGGCTCTTAAGTGGCATTTTATCAGCAACATGAGTTTCTGTGATCTCGTACACGCATTCATATTACTGACGCCCCAACCAGTACAGGACTGTCCTGTAACGTACCGATATCCATCGCATGTATCACGAGAATCACCAGTAACCCTCTATAAGTGTAGTGCGAAAAGCACAGGTGAGCCTCAGAAGTACGCTCCACTGAATTCGTCCCCGTACTGTTTTGTAGCGGCCTAGTATAAGACGATGGGGCCAGACGCTGGCAGCGAAGCCAACAATGGCGCTGATGTTAGCTTCGTGATATGGTCGCACAACATGCAACGGTAATTTATAGTAAGCAGTGCCAGGACGGACAACCTTATGCATAATTTTCGGCGCTTTGTGAGTAACAAATTTTACATGCTCTAGGAAGTTTCTTTACTCGTCTAGAAGAATGCCTAAATATCTACAAACAGTGCTGCGTTTCACAAGTATTCCGTCAGACCTCAGGGAAGGATTTCTGGCGAGAGAAAGACTGCCTTTCAGAACTATGTGCGTGGTTTTATGATTAAATATAGCCAGTTTGTTGCTGTTGGGCCAGTCTTGCATCTGAGCAACAACATTACTCGCATTCGCCTCAGATCTCACCCTGGAGTCTGCAGACACAACAACTAGGGTGTCATTTGCGGATGTAACAACAACTTCAATAGCTTCTTCCCCGTGTGACAGATGTAATAGGCGTTCAACACTAAGATCCCAGAACAGTTGACCAATTATGGAGCCTTGAGGACAGCGCTTGGTAACCTTTTTAATTACTTTGCTCTGAGCCACGAGCCAGTGGATGGTACTTCCATTCCAATAACGTCTTGTATAGACATGTAAGGACCCTGTGACCTCGAAGGCGTACGAACATTGTTGGCCAGCAAAGATTATCGAATGTGCCTGCGATGTCAATCATTATCGCGACTGCGTATTTCGTTATCGAAATTTCTAACATCTGAAGAGCTCTATTAACCACACCATTTATAGACTTCCCTTTTTTTGGATCCATGCTGACATTAGTGTATACCAAACAACCCCTGTGAGCCTGCTACCGATCACAGAGCGAAGACTTCTGAACTTCGGGCATGACGTTTTATAAGCAATTTAAGTAGGTCCATAGATTTTCGGTGTTTCCAGACCTTTATCCATTCCCTTTTTAATCAGTACTGCCATAGTTGTTTTTACCATATCGCCGGTATATTACCTATTCGCAACGCCTCGTTTAGTAGTGCTGTCAAACATGGCACTATCAGTGAGTCTACCATCCGCAACATCTCAGAGTAAACGCCATCCGGACCAGGTTCCTTTCGATTTCTGAGCTTGGAAATTACGACAGAAACTTCTTCTTGAGTATATCGTATCACTAATATTTGATTGTTGTATCCGTTATAAAGTCCTCAGTTGTGACTATATTTCTGTAAATGTGTGTGTGTGTTTATTATCAGGAAGTAGAGCTGTTAGCAGATATTCTGCTGATTCCCTTCATTGAGCCATACTCTTTAGGAGTTGTGGACATGACAGTAGTCCCTTAACTTGTTCAGTCAATAATTTAGACGGTCTTCCCCATACGGAAAATCGCAGTTGCCTTCTATTAATTTTTTTTCTTTTTTTTTTTTTCCTAAGGGACCAAACTGCTGAGATCATCGGTCAGTAGACTTACACATTACTTAAACTAACTTATGCTAAGAGCAACTCACGCACCCCTGCCCGAGGGACGACCCCAACCTCCGGCGGCAGATACCGCGCGATCCTTGACATGGCGCCTCAAACCACGCGGCCACTCCGCGCGGCTGGAAATTTCTCCTTACGTAAATATAGAATAGGCGAGTGTGTTCTACGTATCTGAGGATGTTATGAACTAGTATAGAATATAGATGAGAGAACGTGGATGGCTACACAAAGTGATAGGGTGCATTATCCGAGGATTTCGAGGAAGCTGTAAGACTTGCACTGAGCGGAGGTCCAGCCACGTTTGCAGATGTATATAAGAATACCTCCTATGAGGTGGATAACGGTCGTGGGGTTCGATTCTAATACTTACTCAGTCTGTTGTTCGCTTTCCTTTGGATGACTAATAGAACGAAATTTTGTTAGATGCTGATCCAGTATTACTTCGCTAAGTTGTAGGGTTTAAGTTAGTGGATATGGTGGCTGTAAAATGTAATGGAAAGGTCTCTAAGATGCAATGATTCGGTGGTTTTTCTGTAACTACTGGTTGTGTTATTGCAGAGTAGACGAATGGATCCACTGCCAACACCAAAAGGTATGGTTGTACAGATGGAACTGCAGGGGTCGTAGAATGGAGAGAGGGAAGAATGAGAGGCGACGATCGCAGTGTCAGTGTACTGGCATTGGTACATGGAAGGGGGAGGGAGGGTATGGGGTCTCACCTATTCATTAAATGAGTACTGTTGGCATTGATTCACGGGATACCTTAACATTGGAAGGAAAGTTCGAGAGTAGGTGTTGTTTATTATTAGATAGGATAGACGGTTAATCGGAAAGTATAAAGCCAGGTGGTTGAACATGATTGGAAGTACCTGCCGGTGGAGTTGGAACAGAACAGTAGGCACTAGCCATTTTTATGCCTAGGGACAGGAAGAATGATAGAAAAATGTTTCTTATGTTGCTGGTTTAGGAGGTGAATATGTGAAGGAACTTTGGGAGAACCTCTGATATATTGTATAAATTGATTATAATACCTTTTTCAGAGTGTGGACGGAAAGAACTGTCTGAATTTTGAGGGAATGCTAGTAAGTCGACAGAATGACGCATTACTAAAAGGATAGCTTTTAGGTTGACAGGAATGTCTCAGGTCTTCCCACAACTCAGGATTTTAAGCAGTATGGAGTTGTATAAGTTTAATAAGTTTCCAGTAAAGTGAAATGGTATTCCTTACTGTGGGCGTGTATGAAGTATAACTATATACTTTCTACAGTTTCTTTTGCAACAGTTGTTAACATGTAGTTTGACTGGCTAATTTGTATATCATCACGGCGTGCCTCTTGAGTACTGAATGTTGGAAGCGAAAGTAGCAAGGGCGTCAGTACGTTTGTGCACATATGGAACCACAGTTTGATTAAAATTTGGCTAGACTGGTACTGCAAAGGTGTCTGAAAGGTAATAGATGGAAAGATTGGTGAGCGGTAGAGTTAGTTAATGTTCCAGAGACCATTTCAAAGATTCCTTTATCGAAATGATACGGATCTTGTCTCTTTACAGGACAGTCTTAATATTAACAGATTTTTGTCTTAGTATTTAGCTACAATTGAAAACAATTTTTTTCCAATTTTACCACTTTCTAAATAGAAATTCGGCCATAAAAATAGGATGAGTTCGCCATGAAAAATGATTTGATGTTAGCTTCCAAGCTTGCTTTGTTACCTATCACAAGTTTTATGTTACTGGGAAAATGATTAAAAAGATTTTGTTGTTGCATATTGAAGTACTTTTTGAACCACTGACAGTTTTAATGATTTTCCTCCAGTGTTCTAGGTATGGATAAATTCTCAGGGATTATTTACCATGAATTTTACTATCGAATATATGTATTTTGACGAAGTAATTAAAATGCCTAGCTCCATGGAGAGGTACCTACATGCCATTCATGAGTGTATATCACATACTATTCTTACTGCTCGCGTTTGTGCAATCAGATTTTCTAAGAAGTGAGTTACCCCAGAAAATTGTTGTATAAGACATTGTTCAGTGGAAATACGCAAAACAAGATTTAATTCCAAGGCTAACAATTATAACTGCTTCTACACTGCTAAATTATACTTTGTGACAATCAGACCTTTTGCAAGCGAACGCTTACAGGGCACATTAGGGTCGTGTGTAGCCGGTGCGAGCGGTTTACACAGGCCACGCGTGGGATGCCAGCTCGTCTGGGTACTAAGTTTTTCTTGCATGTAACTGCAGCCTAGAAGAACTTAACCGGTCGTTTACAGCAGTCTGTCTGACGATCATCACTGATACTCACGACCAAAGTCTAAAGCAACCTTCTTGCAGACGTTAAAATGTTCACCTCCGGTCGGTGAGCAAGGTATTACCCAATGAGACTACCTCTCCATGCGTGCCCCTCTCCTGGCATTCTTACACAGCTCCAGTTCTTTATCTGGTCCACAGAATTTTTTGCTAAAATCTCTCGTCACCCTTCTTTTCCTATGCAAAACGACAGACTTGCTACCCAAATTTGTCTCTTGAATGACTGTCAGAGTCATGTTAATGGATGATTCTCCCACAGTGCACGAAGGTTGTCTCTCTGGATACTACTCTGTAGGAAAAAAAATTCAGCACGCTCTAGGACAGGCTAGGACAGGGTCATTTTATTGAGAAATGAAGTGGCGTATAGTTCGTCAAGGTAAGAGCATATAATAGGAAACTCAGACCAAATGAAACACATAACACATATGTCTCGTTAAAGAATACCTAGATCGTCGCATCAATATACAGTGTACCCTCACCCTCCCCCCCCCCCCTCCCTGCCCTCTGGCGGCAACGCAGGCTTATATTCATACATGCAAATGATCATATACCAGCCTGCAATAGATTGTCGTCAGCATCTTGGGCCTTTTCTTTCAATTCTGCATTTGATCATGCTCGCCCTGGAGAGCGACTACGTTTCCGCTTCATCATGTACCACAAATGTTAAATTGGCGAAAGATCGGGTGTTCTCCCTGGCCAGGCAGTTGTACACCACGAAGGGCACGTGGCCTCGCAGCAGATGCATGCAATGTCCTGCTGGAAAAGTACGTCACTTCCCTGGTGAAGAAATGTCTGCAGCACGGGGATAACAGCCGGAGCGATGTAGCTAGCACCGGTTACCTTACCCTGCAGAAATACCAACGTGATCACGACTTGCAATTGATGCTCCCCAGACCATGAGGGCTGGGATGTGACCTGTGTGTGATAAGCGAAGTCACTCTGGAATAGACAGGTCATCATACACATGTACGTCCATCACTCATATACGCGGAGAATCTAATATCTTCACTGAATACAACAGATCACCATTACACTTTCCAGTATATTCTTTCACGACATTGGATTAGGCATACTTGGCGGTCCATGGTGTCAATAACAGCCTGACTAAAGCCACATACAATCTTTACGCTCCTGCAAACAGACTGTTCAGAAATGGTTCAAATGACTTAACTTCTGAGGTCATGAGTCCCCTAGAACTTAGAACAACTTAAACCTAACTAACCTAAGGACATCACACACATCCATGCCCGAGGCAGGATTGTAACCTGCGACCGTAACGGTCGCCCGGTTCCAGACTGTAGCGCCCAGAACCGCACGGGCACTCCGGCCGGCACAGACAGTTCCCAGTGGTCTCTGATGACACAGCAGATGGAAAATGTGTGCTTATTTCATCCCTGGATGATGTTTGCTCTGCTCGCACAATGTTCTTGACTTGGAGATATACCACGAGGACGTCCAGAAGCTGGTCTACGGGTGTCGGAATTGTTCCATAGCAGTACATCGATGCGTCCATCCAGTTATCTGCAGGGACACAATGCGAGCCGGATCAAATGGCTGAAACCGTTCAGTAGGATTACGTACTCGCTGGTCGTACATGGTTGCACCCTAAAATGAATGTGTTAAACACTGTTCACTGATTTTCTGCAGAGTCAAAACATAGAGCGCACAGACAAACGTTCTTGACACAATCTACCGTCGATGATTATGACAAATGTGTCGCTAACACTATAACCGCTCAATAAGCTCAAGTTACACTGTGGTGTCATCGAACATAGCCCTTGACAGTGTTGCATTTTCTTTCCGGCAGTGTAAATTATCAGTGCTTATGTTAATCAATTGTACACTATTACTGATTCTCTATACCAAAAAATGGGTGCTTCCAGAACTACAATGGCACTTGGGGAGTCTCACATGGGGCGCGCTTGCCTGAAGAGATGAATTCTTTCCTGTCTTAAGGTCTACCAAAACATCGACTCATTACAAACTCTTCGCGGAATTTAAAATAATGTAGATACAGCAAACTCACATTACCCACGTGCCGATTGCCTAGTTTGTAGATTATCCGTCCATATTTTGGTGATTTTTGAAATAAATTAAAAGCAATGTCTGAAATATTCTGTTAAAATCAGAACGAATATTTTAGTTCAAATTGCATTATTATGCATGTGGCTCGTGTTTTGGCGCAGGAAGACGATGCTGCCCTAGTCACAACTCTGGACACACTTGCAAGAATTTTCTGTTATTTCTTATTTCGTCTTCAGGTAAATAAGAAGATCCTTCCCTTCTTAAATGTCCTAGGCCGATTTCCTGCCAGTATATTTGCCTAGATCTCTCCCTAGCAGCTGAAGTTAGATAAAATTTAGTTGTTTTTGCGCTTTAAAACAAAACGGGTTTGATAATATCCCCGCTAGTGAAAGAAAAAAATGGTTCAAATGGCTCTGAACACTATGGGACTTAACATCTAAGGTCATCAGTCCCCTAGAACTACTTAAACCTAACTAACCTAAGTACATCACACAACACCAAGTCACCGCGAGGCAGAAAAAATCCCTGACCCCGCCGAAAATCGAACCCGAGAGTGAAAGAAAAACTTTTAGGTTTTGGTAAAGTTCTCACCAGTATTCTTACTCTGTGTCGATACGAAATGAATGCCTACTATTAAACATTGCCGTGAGGAAAACACCTGTACTGTTCGTGTTATTCTAGGCGCCGACATTTTCAGTAATACCGTAGTTTCCTAAATATGTCATGAACGACAGCAGTTAAGCTATATCACGTTTATTGTTATTGCTGTACGGCCGTATAAGATCTACGTGTGTTAGGAGGATGTTAGCCAAACCAAAATATGATTTTCTGGCTAAAATAAATTAGAGGTTATGAAAAAGTGAAATTTTCTCAGAATTTAGATGTTTCATCTAACTGACAGCCAAGCTAGAACATCAAAGCGTAAAGGCTTGAAAATTTCAACTGACGCGAAACTAGATGAAGAACTGAACTCGTGATTCTGGCAGAAGAGGGCAGGTATCACCGTATCAGGCCCGACGTCAATAGACAAATTTCCAAGAAATTATAAAGACAGAAAGAAAATTTAATACTTTATCAGGATAACTGAGTAGACTTAAACAACGCTATGGGATTCGAGGAACTGCTGACCAGGGCGAGAAATTCAATGCTACACATGCGCAGCTGACGCTCTGTGCGTTGAGCTCTTCAGTTGCACTGAACGCTTCAGTTTCCTACCAGAACAGATTTACAGCGTTGATGTAATGGAAGGGACGACCACTCGAACTGCACCCTCTCGGATAGATGCACATGCTTATTTCGTATTATCAGTGTTTCCCGATTTCCCATGCGGTCTAGGATCCACATTAACCAGGATAATCCGAAGTTTGCTGTACTAATTTTCTATTTTGGAAAAGAATAATGAAATAAAAAAACAATAAAAGAAGTATTGATGCTATATCCTGATATTTCCCCTTTTAACTCTGGCTTGAATTCAAGGTTTCCTTGGAATCCGAAAACGTTTTACAGCTGTTAATCGTTGTATTAGAGTTTAGTGAATCTTTCCAGTACAATCAATTAATTACCCGTTGCATAAGAAAGCTCTTCGTTTTATTCTTATGAATACATTAGAAAGAGTAAAGTACTTGACGAATACTGACGAATTTGCTGTGGAGCACTCAACCGTCATGATAGTAATACTGTACCTATCAGCGACGTATGGACTCATTAAAGCAATGGACTCGTACTGTAACGTTCCCTGACAGCACACACGCTATTAATAAAATTAAATGACATTTAATTGTGCTATGCACGCCGGTATGAAGCAATTCGTATGTACTCCAATTGTTTAACAAAAAATGTTATTTAATTTTCTGTAAATGTACGTTGGTTATTATTCTAATATTTTCTGTAATAATATTCTCGATGTATTTACCATTGTAATATTTCTATACTCCTAATGTAATTACGAAATATGTTAATATCTGCGATGAAAAAATGTAAAATATAGCCACAGAGGAAAATAATGTTGTAAGATTACAAAGAGACATTCACAATCAGCAATAATATAAATAGCGCTACATAATGCGTATTCTTCGTCGTCTTCCTCGAGAGCTGAGAGAGAGAGAGGAACCTGTGAGGTAGCATTATATGAATGAGTAGACTTCGTTTGTCTGTATCTATCTTTAGCCGCCATTAGAGGAGAAATTATGAAGGTGTGTAATTTTAATTATTGTTATGGTCTAAATACATTAAAATTTATCAAAATTGTGTATTACTAATGTAAATTAGCTTGCCCATGTCATCTATAATATTTCTTTAAAGATTTTTCAGCACTTTTAGCGATTATCGTTGGTGTTGCTGGGCTGTGCCGTGACCGAACGATTTGCAGCGGTGGCACATTTAAAAAAATTATTCCGCTATAAAATTAACCAAACCCGTAAATCGGGAGCAGGTAAAATTAGCAGTTAATTACGAAATATTTTTCTTTTACAGCGATCCTGAAGCTGACTGAATTTATTACTGGTTTTACATTTGTGCATTCATAGGCAGATAATTAACGTTGAAGTTGTTAATCTGTTGGTTCTTTCCATTTGTAAAGCAAATAACTTAAACGTATAGTGAAGTGTGTTTTGTCAATGACAATTAAACGTTCAGGTCGGCTTGGCAATATTTAACCATTTTATGCTAACAAAGACAGTCTTGTGTTCCATAGCTAGCGCCGGAACAGAATTCAGTAAATATTTAAAAACCCACTGTATCTAGAAAATGTGTGCCAAGGCCGAATTACGTAAAAAAATTAATTTAAATAAGTTTCAAATAAATGTTATTAATCAGTTAGTTTGAATTTATCAGCTTGAAAGGGTTGCTAAGGTTGTCGTAATTTTAAATGTGCTTAATTCTGTCTAAATGAATTTTTATTACCACACGTAAAGAAGGGGTTCTACAACAAAGTTCGTGCTGAATGAGTAAATAACAAATATTTAAAGCCATTTCTTCCCCATTTTCACCCATTCATTTGTTACATAATAAGTTTTTTTTTCATTAAAGTACGTGATAGATATTCGTTACTCAATATATTGTGCACCACTTTAGACGAATGTCGGCAGGGTTTTTTAACACTCCTTCTCCAAGCGTTCTTGTGCAGCAGCTCTTATTATCTCAATGGCGAAGAAACGTTGTGACTGAATAACTGTAACTTAACATCATTCAATATAATCAGTGTTCTGAGAAATCCTGAAAACGTGTCATTTATGTTTTAAATAATAAAACACAGCACCAGTTAAGTTCTTCCACGCACAGCTCGACGAGGCGTTTCGAGAATTGATTGTCATTATGAAGTGCAAATGTTTACATTGCTACTTTGTGTGATGTTTGCGTTTGTGTTATTCTGCGTCCCTTGACTGGAAGTCTTCTTTTTGGAATCTTCAAGTTCTGTGTATCCTCCACTGTGTAGAAATCTGCACACACATACACGCAGACACAAACCATCACTTGCACTGGTGAGTTTTAATTCACGAAACACGTCGTGCTTTGCACGAAAGACTGTATGTGATGCAGTGTTTTATTATTTAAATCGGGAATAATTTCTTGTGTAACTTTTGCAGGAATTGCAGCGATCTACACTAGATGTAGTACTGGTTTAAAATTCAATCCAAAACATGAATTTTTAAACAAAATTTATGGTTTTCAACTTACGTCGACCTGAAGTGTATTTGATGCGAGGCTACTTAGCGCTCGAAAGCACAGCATACACCTAGTTGTCAATGATTTTCATTTACCCTGGCAATGTCAACACATTATCCATAGCGTGCATTACGAAATGGGGTTGGAGGTAGTTGTACTTTTTTCCCAACCAAAGAAAGAAAAAAATACAAGATTCATTGATTATTGTTGACTTTTAGTAACAGCACCGTTTTAAAGCTCAAAGGATGTGTCAGTAGTGTTCCGAACATGGAAAGCCGGCCGAAGTGGCCGAGCGGTTCTAGGCGCTACAGTCGGGAACCGCGCGACCACTACGGTCGCAGGTTCGAAACCTGCCTCGGGCATGGATGTGTGTGATGCCCTTAGGTTACTTAGGTTTAAGTAGTTCTAAGTTCTAGGGGACTGGTGACCACAGCATTTAAGTCCCATAGTGCTCAGAGCCATTTGAACATGGAAATATCTTTTAGCACAGTCTAAGCAGTTTCGATAGCATGTACTAGTAAGGGGACGAGTCAAATTACACCCACTGTAAAAGAAAATTTAATGCAAATTACGTTAATTGTTGTTGACTTTCCATCACAATATACTTTTTAAAGAGAAATGGATGTGTAGGTAAGGTCCCAAATCTGAAAATATTGAATACGACATTCATTGCGCAAGCGACATGTTTTAAATTTTTGAGTTAAAGACAATAAACATTTTTTTAATTTTAAAGTACAGAGTAACTAAATTATATTATTTTGAAAATGTAGGCATAAAGTACCTTCCCCCCCCCCCCCCCCCCCCCCCAGCCTCTCTGCTATTGTGAGGGCTAAGCTACAAAATTCACATATTGACAGTATTAATGTGAAAATGTCTTAGGATGACGTATTCAAGATCAAACTGGTAACTATTTTGCAGACCAATAACCATATTCTGCATTTCAGATAATATGTTTATGCTCTTCATCTGGACCAGAAAGACTGGAAGAACGTCTCCAGTTTGATATGTAGTTCACCAGTTGGGCATCGAGTCGAATACCTTTTACCAAGCAAGACAAGAAGAGTTTCTGCTGTGTGCCAGCTCTGTTTGCAATGTCACTCCCGCTGAACAGCGGTAATGACAGCACACGAGCCCTAATGAGGCAGCAGAGGCGCAGGTGCCTGCAGTAATTTGCTTGGTTACGCAGGCCTTGAAGTGGCGACGGGCCGGCGCCTGGCTGGTAGGCAGCCCTGAGTGCGCTGCTACGGACAAAAGCCCGCCACTCCGGCAGCGACTCGGCTCGTCGGCCAGGCTAATGGCGAGGAAACCGAGCGATTTTCTGGAAGCCATTCAGCGACTCGCTTAAAGCACCCGTAAGGAGCTGAGCCGAGCTGAAGAATAATGGTTGCCGATCCGCGTGGCGGTGCCGCCGTCTGCCCCCCCCCCCCTCTCTCCCCCTCCACCATCCCCCAGATACTGCTGCATTCCACTGCGACTTCCATTCCATCGTTTCCGGACCCCTCGGTGTCTTCCTGTGCTGCTGTACTGTCGAATGCAAACCTAGAAGTCACAGCATGAAATCAGCGACAGCCCAGCATACCTAATTTCCATAATACACTGGCCGATTATAATTAAACATTCCCTGTTTAACACGTTATAACACGGAAATTAACTATCATATGAGTACCAAGCCTGGTAGCATTAATGTCCCGTGTATAGTGGGGAGGGGTGGAGAGGGAGGGGAGTTCATGATTTCCATGCGTCACAGCGCACTGACCAGTTCCAAGTATGGCCACTAGGTACCGTGATCAGTCGTCGTGATTCGTAGTCTCACACTCCTGACCAGTCGTAATGCACTTGTTGACGTGTCAGTATGAACTTGGCCAAAAGGAGTAGGCCATTATTGGTGATGTGGTGATGCTCTATTGGCAGAACAACATCAGTGCTGCAGCTGGACTTCGAGAATACCGCCCGTTGAAGGATTACGGAATGGTCCTCAGTCTCCAACTGCCGTGTGGAGCGTGATGAATAAGTTTTCCGAGCGGTCTAAGGCGCTGCAATCACGAACTGTGCAGCTGGTCCAGGCGGAGGTTTGAGTCCTCCCTCGGGCAGGGGTGTGTGTGTGTTTGTCCTTAGGATAATTTAGGTAAAGTAGTGTGTAAGCTTAGGGACTGATGACCTTAGCAGTTAAGTCCCATAAGATTTCACACACATTTTTTGAAGAAGTTTGAATCAACTTCAGAATTGGGCGTCGCTCCTGGAAGAGACTGACGAACGGCGACGCCACAAGTGGTTGCTGCAATCGCTGTTTCTCTAGCACACAATGCTGCGCGTAATTCCCGATCGTCAGGCAGTGCGCGTGCTGTGTCAGACAGCTGAACATTCCGTGGCCTTTGTATGGAAGGTGCTTCGAACATTTTCAAATGGTATCTGTAGAAGATCCATGTCGTACAGCAACTTTCACCACAGGACGCACAACGATGTGTTGACTTTGCTCTCCACTTCCTAGCAAAGAGTGAAGTTGACTAGGGCTGGCCCTGGACCATCCTATGGACAGACGAAGCTCATTTTTCTCTGACGAGTGAGGTGAACACACGGAGTTGCCGAGTGTGGGGATCTTCACTGATGGGCGCCATACTGAGCATCTTTTGTAGCAGTAATGGCACCGGTATGTAATGGTGTGATGTACCGTAGCAGCACATTTAAAGTGTTTCAATTGAACTGATTCTGCATTATTCCTCTTCCCTATGTCCTTGACATTAATGTCACCATGCTTGGTACTCGTACGGTGATTATTTTCTGTGTTATAACGTGATAAATAGGGAAAGTTTAATTATAACCACTCAGTGTTATATGCATATTCCCGTCTGTTCTGTCTCTCCTCTTCTCTTCCGTTGAACAATTCATTTGATGCAGTGATTTTTTGTAAGGGGCGATCAAATAATTTCCTTTCGAAGACCGTGCAGGCCACAATCGATAGCCAATCATGGAAAATCGCTGAGGCAATAATCCCACCAACGCACCAAGTTCAGTATACCCATTTGATAAAACACTCTCTACTGCTGCTTGAAGAAGTCCGTAACTGTCCGCTGCCCGTCCATGTCCGACAGGAGTCGTCGACCCTTCAAAGCCTTTTCTTAAGGGACGAAAGGTGTAGTGATTGCTTGGGGAAGATTAGGACTATAGGGCAAGTGCTCGAGTACTTCAGACTTCAGTTGTCGTTAATTTTGCGATACGACATTTGCGATATAGTAATGTGCGTTATCATGAAGCAGCAGCATACCTAATCGTAGTTTGTCGGACGTTCGCCGTAATTTCATGCCATAGCTTTCCATGCCATGTTTCTAGAAATCAGTAAGCAATAGGCCTCAGTAATCAAAGAATAGGGTGAGCAACACCTTTCCATGAAATGGCTGACTCTTGAAGTTTTTGAGACGAGAAGACGATAGATGACATCAATGCACCTTCGACGCATTCGACTCCAGTTCCCAGTGGTGGCTCCAGCTTTCGTCGCCTTCAACAACGCGCTCAAGGAACGGGTTACCGTCAACACTGGAATGCTTCAGATACTTCAGAGAAACAGCCGTCCGGTTGGTAATTGTTCAACATTCAATGTCCGGGTAGTGCACTGTCTGCAGACATTATGCAGTCGGAAGAGGTGTTGCACGCTACCAAAGTTGTTGTCGAGACCTTTTGCTAACGCACGATTGGTTATGAACCAATCCACCCTGACAGCATCATCAAGCGCCCGCCTGTTGTGTAAGCAAACTAAAGTAGCCAGAATTCAAGAACCAATGTTAATCAAAAACCTGTGAGGAACTTCACAATTGGTCTCGACCTGTGACAGAATTCACTGTATCATCCAACGCATCTGTTTCGGTGCAAATTATGGGTAGTACCTCTACTGAACTTCTGCCCTGGAATATTCTACGGCACAGAACCACCCTTCAGTCACATCACTGTAGAATGTTACGCAACGGAAGTTTTAACGCAAATGATTGATTGTGGCCATTAGCACTGAAGCTGAAGTTGATACAATGTATATCATTTCAAAATAATTCTTATAAGATCCCACACAAATGAATGAAACGATAAACGAATAACGTAAAAGTATCTTCTGAAATAACAGATGACATTTTGAGTAACTGTAAATTAAATACAGCAACAGGGAATGACACTGGACATGAACTGGTATACACAACATAGGTCATATCCAAGTTCTTGTATAGTGGAATGAATTGTGTACTGAAGTACGGTTGACGGAGTTGGGGAGTGGGTGGAAAATTAAAACGTACTCTGACGTTAACAATGATAACGCGATCTGACTGAAAGTAATTCACTGACAATGACTGTGATCTGCAAAGCTGCAAGCTACCACGCAAAGCAAATTTGATGGCGACTGTTGCTGTTTGAAAGCACTCATCGTGGATATTGAAAATGGAGTTTAAAAATTCTTGCTGTTCTGGAATTGCGGAATGTTTCTGAGGTATGGGCTTGTTCTATTATTCTGTTATTCTGCGTAACGGATTAATCTGAGATGTACCCTTTACCCTGTGGCTCCTGTAAGATGCAATTTCCACCCCTACACTACTACAGAAGTCAGACAGACGCTCCTAACGTTCTAAAGAGAAATGCCTCAAAAACTTTAAGCAAAAAATATTTTCTGTAGTCGTCCGCTGTAAGGAAATGACACAAAAATTCACAAAATTTCTTACATAACTAGTGGGATACTTGAGCACTGGAGTAGTGCTAGCTAGTGTAAGAAACACATAGAACTAACGAAAGTTACTATTTATTTTGCAAAAATTCTGATAAATCACAATGACACTTTTAGTTATGAAGTGAACAAGTTATATCCTGGTTCTTTTCGGAATGTGAAGTTACCTTTCAAGGATAGGATTCGCTAATGAAATTTCTACACAAAGTTTAAGATGGTAGTTAACTTGGCTGAATGGCTGAGAGGCACGCCTACTCAACTTGAATAATTACCCTTTAGAATGTTGCTAGGTATGGTCGACGTGTCGCGTGTGAAATGTAGTGGAGTGTACTGTTGTGGAGCAAATATGGGGCTCGCAATAGCTGTAGCGCACAATACCGTAAGCTGCGATGTCTGCTGTCTGCGCCGCTCGTTGCTGACAAATAAGATAACTCTCGTTCTATCTGGATTGAGCTTCGCCAATCAAACTCTCCCTATGCCTTAATGAGGTCAAGGATTGCTATTCGCCCCCTATCTATTGGCTTGGTACACCTGTCAGATAACCAGTCCACTGCGATGCCACCCAAAATTCGCTCGGAGGCCTTTAACTATAACTCTTTCCGTTCACACTGCACAATAAGTGTGTCGGCCAACACAGTGAACAATGCTTAATTGCAAGGACTCGCCCTTTGATTCGCTCTCGACAGAGGTGCTCTCCCAGTGAAGTACTGCGGAGAGACTTGTTCCTCGCTCTTTCGAGTACACGTACGAGCGTGTGCGCTCTCGTTACGTGTTCTCGCTCCAAGAACGACAACGGAACGGCGCCTCTCCACGCCACACGCGAAGGGGTATAACTTTCGGTCTCTTCCATTATTCCTTCAGCTCAAGGCGTCAGAAATATCGTCTGCTAATCAGCATTGCTCTTCTAAAACGGGAGAATGACGATTCGTTTAAGGCGACCAATCCGGAAACTTGTAGCTTTGGCGTTTGGCGTTTGCTGTCTCCCTGTGAAAAATCTCTGAAACTGCGTGCTATGTGTAAAGAATGCGTAGGCTGGCGGCTCCCACACAGTGTAGCGGAATTTGCTTTTAAGCCAAACACGGGGTTGTTCCCCCCCTTTCAACTCGGGCCCACGCTGTCCGCTATGGGCGGTCACCGGCCGACATGGGCTGGGTCGTCCTCTGAAGGGCCTGGCGTCCCGTTGTGCGGCCTCTCTCCCGAACTAAAAGCCTCTGTGACTGTTGTGTCTGGAATGTATGTGTGCACGCCAGCCTCGCGTATTTCAACCACGGTGTTCTCACTTGTCAATTGCATATCGTTTACGTGAATTTATACAACATTGACTTTATCTTATCAAGTTTGGGTTCGAATGAAGCGACTTGATGTGCAGAACATGATTGTGAGGTCGGAATATGTAAGCAATGAAGGTAAGGAGACAACGACGTCTTACATGCTCGCCATATACGACTTGGATTCAGCAAAGCGGCGACCAATGCATTTCTGTGTCGCCTCGAACAGTGGACCTCCGGCTTGTTCTCTGCGACCAAGTCCAAATCCTTGCTCCAATGCCTATCGTGGCCCTTGGCCGACAACTCAATACAACAACCTTCCGCAGCCTAATCCGGAATTGTACTCATATCTTGTCCTCTTTTCGAAAGCCCTCTCCATCTCTTCACTATGATTTTTCAAAAATAAACCATGTGGAGTACTCCCAAAAGAAACATTAAAACATACGAATTATAATGTGTCAGCGCTTCCACACGCCGTCAGCACAAATCTTCGCTCTCCCCGCAGCCTCCCTCCAGAAGACGGACAAATTGTCCTGATAGAATCCTATCGTTATACGTAACGTGAAATAGGCGCTCACGGACACGTCCTCTGATCACATTCGGCGTCCGAATCAAGAAACTGTTTCTCCACGCCCGCGGTAAGTAGCTTGGCGAGGGTGCATGCGTGACTATAAAAAACGATTTCCTGGCGACAGTGTCACTGGTGGCTCATTTTAAACGTTGCTAGCAGATACAGATCTCGGAAGCAAGGACCACTGGAACCATCAAGTGGGTACCTGCAGATTCAGAAGAATGCTCTCTCCCTCGTCAGGAACAATTATCAAGTCGTCAACCCGTCGCTATTCAGCTAAAGAAGTTGTAAAAATTCATTGTAGAGGTCCTGCGACAATTCATGGTCTGCTAAAAGCTCCTTTCCCCCTAATGTTAGCTGAGGCTAGGGGAAAAGTAAGGAACTGAGATTTGGTTTAACGTCCCATCGACATCGAGGTCATTAGGGGCGGAGCAGAAGTTCAGATTGAGTCAAGAAAGCCGAAATAAATAGGCCGTGCCCTTTGAAAGAAACCATCACGGCATTTGCCTGAAGCGATGACGGATAACCTAAATGTGGTTGGCCAGACGCGGGTTTGAAACGCGACCTCGCGAATGGGAGTCCAGTGTGCTAACCACTGCATCACCACGCTCGGTCTGAGACCTGGGGACCCACGCAGCTGCGCCTGTGTCCACCAGCGTGAGTTCCACTGCGTGAAAGTGCCAGCCGGCGCTCAGAGGCCCCGCCGACATAACCGAAGACCGCGCTCCTTCTTGTTCCACAAAGTGACGGCAATAAAGCGGCCTCTTTCGTCACCCACTATCTTTCCTTCGCGTAGCCATAGACATACTGGCCACCAAAACATAAACGCATTTTTTTCACCTCTAATTACTAATAACGTATTATTCAACCACTGAAAACCCTTCTTAATAAACATTATATCGATCACTGTGATATCAGAGCTCGATACAAGTACCCTAATTGCAGATGTGTTTATGACCTGAATAATTAGAGTGTAAGAGAGGTGAGATCAAAGGACTTGCCACCTTTCTGTCTCTTTACAGCAATCACTTTGTACACCTGCCATACACCGATGTTTTTGCAGTCAAAAGACTTTCAGTGCACATGTTTGATTATGAGGTTCCACGATGGAATACTCCTGTACGTTCCTCTATTGACCCAGCAACGATTATAGTGGACATGGGGTCAGATAGAGGGGACCACGGGTGAAAGAAACCATGTCAGCTGTTCGGATGAATCGCGGTCCTTGTTACAGCAGTTCAGAGGCCATCATCCAGGCGAACGGCTGTTCAAAACATGCACCGAGCCACAGACGACGCATAGTGGTGGCTGCAGTATGCTGGGGGGACATTCACCTGGCTTTCAACGCGGCCTGTGGTAGTAATCAGCTGCAGAACAGCTGAATCCCTTCATGCTTGACGTCTTCCTTGATGTAGCTGGAATATCCTAGCAGGACAAGTGTCGCGTGCTACAGGACGAGAGTCCTGCTTCCGAGGAGCATGGGAGTCACCCCGCCTACACTACTATAAATTCGCCTTATCTGAGTCCGATGGGACGCTATCGGGAGCCAGCTACGACCACACGAAAGTACGGCACGTAATTCATGGGGATTGTGTGATCTGTGAGTACACATATGGTTCCACATAATTACGGAAACCTACCACAGACTTGGTATTAGATGCAGAATAGCTGCCGTACCGTGTTCAAAAGGTGTGCAAACATGCTGCTGAACCGGAAGTTGGTTCATCAGTGTATGTTGACCGTGCAGCAAGGAAGTTACGTCTCCGGCTGAAACATGCGTTTTTATGGATTTAGTCTCATGATTACCATAGACTGCTCGAAACTTTTTAGACAACTCATTGTTTTTATGATTATGTTATGCTGAAATAGAATAAATTACTCAATCGAACGCACATCTTCATTGACAATACACTATTTTTTTAGCTGTTAAGTGATTACATGCCGGTTGGAGACTACTAAGCTTGAAATAAGGTCTGACATCGTTTCCATAAGTTACCTGAGACACGGGTCAGCATATTTTTTGCCAAAGTGTCACACTGCGTTTCCCTGTTATTAAACGTCTACAGCGCTTGGAATTTGAGAAACTATATGTGAATGACATTATATTTAAAATTGTATGAAAAATCTAATCTGTTGATGGTAATTGCTTTTGAATTTTGTACATAAATATGGCTTCACACGTTCTAAATGTACATTATACTGTAAAAGTCATTTCTTAATTAATGCTTGTACAAAGAATGCTCTCACGTGTTAATCACAAATGAATCATACTGGCCGTAATTAATTTATAGCCTGTAAATCAGCATAAAGAAGTTGGCAGATTGGCAGTTTTGAGTTTCTCTTTGGCTTATCTTCAGCTCTATAACCAGAAAGTATTATAATGCTTAAGCACTAAGACATTTGCCGCGTTATATGCACAGAATGTCTGAGAAAATAAGAGTCCCCAAAAAGGGAACTACGTTGTAGATGTTGCACTTCACAAGGCATTTAAAGAAGTTGTAGAACCATCAGACCTCTCTCTGTAACTTACACCTTCCACACAAAAGAAAATGCATTTAGATCCAGAAGTGGTTTATGATGAGTCTCGTAGTAAATACACAAATGGACCATTTATGTTAGTATATGACGGAGCAGTGAATATAATTTACCAATTAGAGAGTGCTTTACCAAATTTCTATAATAAGAGCTCCTGGGAAAGTGGGCGTTAATTAAGTCAATACAATTACGCTGACGAACATACATCGTAAAACCCAGTTTCATCGAGGATGTGTCGGAGGCCCTTGAGGAATACCTCCTTGGTGTTTTGATGGAGGGACCCGTGGCCTCCGATGCCTCATTACAGATTAATACTGGAACTCTGATGTATTCTGTTTCCTTTCATGAAAATATTTTGACAATAGTGAAAAAAGCCATCAACTTGCAATCACTAAGATGTTCAACTAGATGTACTGTAATATGGTTGCCATAGTTGGGGAAACAGCTCAGAACAAAGCAGCTGCGCCGCTCCATCATTGAATTCAGCGAAGCCGTACTCAAAGTGCACTATATTTGTGGGAATCAGTATTGACGTAGGGTTGAGCAGACAAAGAACCGAGCAGTCCTAATTGCAGTCTTGAGCGTAAAGAGTAAAATGGGCATTAATGTCGTCTAGAGCAAGTATGACCGAATGAAAAAAAAATTGCTTAATAATGATACAACAAGCATGTTCCATCGAAACTTGCACTTTTGTGGGGATATTTTCAGTGCAGTGTACATAAGAAGATAAATCAATAGAAATCAAGTTAGTCTGTAGCTAGTAACTGGAGAGTATGGAACCATTACACCAACATAACCAGAGACTAATTCCGAGAAGCTCCGAAGATTTGTCAAGGATTTGGGGCTCACTCTCTACAAAATTAGTGCTATATCCTTATTGCACTTTTCAGACTAGTGATAAATTTAGAATTATAAGACGAATGAGGAAAGAGCTTCCGTATCACCATTCCTATTTTCGGAAGTCCTAGAGGCAGTTTATAGAACATTAAACTGAAAATAGGAAGGACTGTATCTTAATACAACATACCTGAATCATATCTCTTTTGCTGATGCCGATGTTCTGTTAGTCTCTAGAGTAGATATCTGAAACAAGTAATGGAAGAATTTCATAATGAGTATGAATGTGAATCAGTATATCAGAAAAAAATATTTAACACATCTTACAGAAAACAGAAAGAAGTAACAATGAGTTCATATATCGAGTTGTTGAATCTTTGAATGTGTATTACCTAAAGGCAAGTACTGCATGGAAACTAAACGAAATACCCAAATAATAAAGGTGAGGTGGGCTTTTGATAAACTAGATTTATTTTTCAAAACTAAGATTTCGTTCAATCTAAAATACTTACTACACCTGATTTTTGGTAGAGATGTAAACTCCCATAAAAAAATGGATTCTGCATTTAGCAATTGAGAGGTACACAGTGGGAATTATTAGGAGAGAAATCAAATGAATCTGGCACGAGACTCCTTTCTG
This sequence comes from Schistocerca gregaria, assembly GCF_023897955.1. Lineage (NCBI taxonomy): Eukaryota > Metazoa > Arthropoda > Insecta > Orthoptera > Acrididae > Schistocerca > Schistocerca gregaria. Next base: position 659,772,252 of record NC_064920.1, read on the forward strand.
AATAATCCACAGTATCAAATAGAATGTCATCGGAGTGTATTTGGTGAGAAAGGACAGCATCTGCTGAAACGTGGGCTAGGTTGAGCTAGAGACTACGCCAATAAGAAAGAGAGGACACTGTTGAGTACAGGATACACAAGTGAGGTAGTCTCACCTCGGAAGACTAGCAAAGGTCTTAGTTTAGAATTCTGAGCGAGAATGAGTTTGAGTCCAGAGTGACGTTATCGTTAACTACGTTATATGAAGTGATGGTTAGGCACACTCTTCAACGGGCAGATAATAACTGGAAACTGTGTGGCAGAGAACCTGACGTAGTTACGATTCCTCCCCCTCCCCCGGGCCTCCAGATGTTTATAAGCTTAATGGGACACCATCATAAAGACCACCAATACTCCTCTGCCTTTTTCTGTTTCGTAGGCAGAATCAGACCAAGTTCGAGAAACTACTGAGGTGGGCGTTATGCAGATGATATTGCTATAGTCACGGAGACAGAAGAAGATCTAGAGGAAGTCCTCAGAACAACGGAAAAATTTCTATACAATCAGTATGGAATGAGAATAAACAAGAAAAAGACTAAAGTGATGGTATGCAGTACAGGAGCAGAATATGAACCTCCGAGAATTAGAATTGGAAGAGAGGAGCTGGAAGTGATACAGGAATTTACTTACCTGGGAAGCAAAATCACAAGGGATGGTAGAAGCCGGAAAGAAATTGCGACCAGAATACAAAAGGCCAAAATTGCATTTAATCGGAGAAGGAACTTACTCACCAGCAACAACATCAGTCTGAAAATAAGGAAACGCATCATGAAAGGTTTCGTTTGGAGTGTGGCCCTATATGGATGTGAAACTTGGACAGTTGGAAGAGCAGAGAGAAGACGGCTAGAGGCCCTGGAGATGTGGTGCTATAGAAGGATGATGAAGATCAGCTGGACAGACAAAGTAACAAATGAAGAGGTGCTTAGAAGAGTACAGGAAACCAGATCTCTGTGGAGGCACATCCAAACAAGAAGAGACAAACTTGTAGGGCACATCCTACGACACAACAATATCATTGGAACAATAGCAGAAGGAGTTATTGAGGGAAGGAATCGGCGGGGGCGACCAAGGATATCATACATACAACAGATCATGAATGACGTTGGATGTAACACATATGTGGAAATGAAGTGGAAAGCAGACAGAAGAGAGGAATGGCGCTCTGCTGCAAACCAACCTCAGGGTTGAACACTAAAAGAAGGCAGAATCTCACTAGCCAGTTCCACACCAAACTCGGCTGTAAGTTCCGTGTGATGATTTAGATGTGTCTTGGTTGGAAAAAAAGTCGCTTTCGTGACAACCTTTTCAGATGTGTGAAAACGTTAACCGTAATTCTCTGTAAAATGATCGAGTTGTCATGGAAATAGTCTCCCGGAATTAGAGATGTTTGTTATTGGTCGTTAGGATACAATGGTGAAGAATCACTGAAGGCTCACGAGTCGTTGTATTGACTGACTACATATAATTGATATAGGTTCCGTTTCTCATGCACAACGAACAGCTCTGAAGCAGGTGAAAGTTGTATACAGTCTTGAATAACAACCTGAAACCATACAGCTAAGCTTTTCCCACAAAGAGAGACAGAGAGAGAGAGAGAGAGAGAGAGAGAGAAAGGGAGAGAAGTATCAGTAAGCAGGCAGTATATAGTGGCTGTGAAGTCTCCATAGCAACAAAAATGACACACAAGTAAACATACATTCCCGACATAATTCATTCGCTTGATTATCCATAAAACGTCCCAAGCGAAGAGTTCCAAGCGAAGAGTCTCCTGAAAGTGTTTTATAGGATCCATCTGCAGTGCAACCACTGACAAATGTAAATGTCGTGTGACTAGGGCCTCCCGTCGGGTAGATCGTTCGCCGGGTGCAAGTCTTTCGATTTGACGCCACTTCGGCCACTTGCGCGTCGATGGGGACGAAATGATGATGATTAAGACAACACGACACCCAGTCCCTGAGCAGAGAAAATCTCCGACCCCGCCGGGAATCGAACCCGAGCCCTTAGGATTGACATTCTGTCGCGCTGACCACTTTTTTTTTTTTTTTATTTAAATCTCATTTTGTTCGCTTTTGTTCGTTGTCCCCGCTCGGTGCGGACGTCGTAAGACATCCGTTTAAGTTCGTTGTTGATCGATTAACTCAGTTTTTTTACTACAGAGGGCAGCTATCCCTCTGACCGAACACGCTGAGTTACCGTGCCGGCATAAAAAAAATGTGGAACGCTTCACGATTTTGCGTGTCATCCTTGTGCAGGGGCCATGCTAATCTTCTCTGTATCGTTCCAATTTTAGTATATGTACCGCCGAAGCGAGTACGCCACTCAGCTACCGGGGGCGGACGCAACCACTGGTACTTTGTAGGTCTCAAGCGGAAAAACATGTTAAATACCTAAAGGATTTTCGGATAATGTTCAAGACTTAATGGAGTGGGAGGTTCTATATTAATTTACGTTTGGTATCGCTAGGATCCAGATAATCTGAATTTGGTAAATACTCACTCTTACAAAATTAACATATAGGATAAGTACTGTATGCTGCTCAGAGAATTCACCAATGTTTTCAGTGACGACGTAGCGAATCAAGGTACACACTATATCGAGGTAAAAAATAATCCTATTCTCTAAATTATTAGATTATTTGGTAAAAGCAGTGTACTGTATAAAGGTGTGGATGTGTATGCTGCAGCTGATACAGGAAGAAGTTTGTCATTGTGAATACACACGACATACCGAACACAAGTACACGACGCTGGATGGCGCCAGGTGCCGTTGAGGGCACTTGATACGGTAACAGGACTACGTAAGGGCGGCAGACGGGGCCGGGCCATCATCCTAGCGAATATATGGGCTGTAAAAGAAAAATCCAATGAGATAAACGGCTTTGACAAAGGGTATATTATTTTTTACGCAGAGCCTGTGAACGAGTATCTCGAAAACGGAGAAGCTGGTCGAATGTTCACGTACTGCTGTCTCCAGCATCTGCGGAAAGAGGTAGGAGGACAGTGAAACTACCACTAGGCGTTGAATGGCTGGACGTTCACGACACTCACAGAATGTGGGGTTCGGAGGCTTGTCTGCTCTGTTAAGTAGGATAAATGGTAATCTGTGGCATCTCTACCGAAAGAGCACAATGCTGATGCATGCACAAGTGGTTTCGGAGCTCATCGTTTATCGTACATTGTTGAACATGGAGCTCCGCAGCAGACCACCCCTAGGTACTCATGTTGCAACAACGTCATCTTCAGTTACGATTGCAATGGGCACGGAAGCATCTGGACAGGGCCGTTGATCAATGCAATCGCATTTTTGCTGCACTAGGTCAATGGTTGTGTACACAAACGCCATCATGGAGGTGAATGATGGCTCGAAACGAACAGCTTGCCACGGACACAGGCTGGTGGAAGTAGTGTTATGCTATGGGAGACATTTCTCTGCGCTTCCATGGGACCTGCTGAAGAAATCGAAGACATGCTGACAGCTGCAAACCACAAGTACGCCTTCATGCTTGATGTCTTCCCTGACGGCGATTGTCATCTTTCAGCAGTAGAATTATCCTTGTCACGGAGCTAGAACCGTGCCACAGTGGTTTGAGCATCATTATGGTGAACTCACGTTGGTATCTCGGCGACCAAATTCGACTGATGTAAATCCTATGGAACCCAACTGGGTCGCTATCGGGCGCCATCACCACTTACGCAAATTAGGGGCCCGTTACTTATGCGAATTATATGACCTGTGTGTAGAAATCTAATGCCACATACCTCCAAAAAACTACCAACAAACTACCGTATCCCTGATACGCAGAATCAGCTATGTATTTCTTTCCAAAGACGGACAAACAAGCTATTAAGCAAGTAGTAAAAATGTATTGGCTCATCATTGTATGCCATGAGCGCGATTACTAATTTTCCCACATTAAGTTAGTATGCGATCGAGTTGCAGCAATACAGATACGGAATTACATTTCAAAAGACACAGTACAGTCATTCTCCGTAGTAAGGGAATAGAAAACGATCTCTGGCAAAGTTCATCCAGTAAAGTATGGAGTGTCGGAGTTACTGTGAACACTTTTCAAGGGATAACGGATCTAGCTTACTTACAAGATTACTATTACTGCTTATGACGGCTACCCGTCAGCTGTTCTTAACGATATATTCACCTGACAATATCTTAACACCTGTACAAAGTGCACAATATAGGATCGAATGTTGCGTCTTCCCGAAGTTGAAATTGAAAGTTATTAAATACGTAGGAACCGAAATCCAACCCTCCGAAGGCTCAGCAGTCACAATACTCTATTTATAAGAATGCAGAATTTCACGACTGTGCCTTGACCAAAATTTTCTCGCTATTCCAGCGGCGCCAAGTGGCTAAAATACCACAAGCTTTCGACCAAACACTTCTCGGACATTTTCAAGTGGAATGATTGCCTGTGAGCTGGTTGTAAGTTCTCATACACTCTGGTTTACGGCTGTGACGTAACTGGTGCACATGTTGTCGCCTAATATGGGGATACGTTGACTCCGCGTGCGATGCGTTTGCAGCTTTGCGATCGCTGTATCCCAAGCCGCACTATGCTGTAGGGTGCCGTCTCTATTTAGGGTACAGTGAATCTTTATTTAGATCTCTTCTGTAATTATAATGTCGCTGAAGCCGTTAGAGAGGGCCACGACAGAGGTTTCGTTAAATCTGATCCGGAGACGATTTCATAGAGCGTGTTCAGCAAAAGCCGTCTTTCATTGTACTGTCGGAGATAAAACCTCTCAGCTCCATCGTTGATCTAAAATGCTCACTGTTCGTCCGTTGTAAGATTAGTTACATTTGTGTGGCATTTTGTAGGCTCCAGGTGCTCTGAAGCCTGCCGCACTTTTTACTGGTCTGAGTAAGTGCTGGAGTTTTTACGGAGGCCTGGATATCGACTTGATTTTGTGTCTTTCAAGCAAGTGGCTTGTCTTACCCAAAACGGACTCAAACAAGGGCGGAAAAGGAAATTGCTGTCTGTGCTCTTGGTCAGTAGTCTCATTCCGATTTTCATTTGAGACAATTTCATTTATTTGATCGTTGTAGGCGTTGTTCCTGAAGATCCTGTGCAAATGACGAGCTCTCTTCGACTAAGTTATTGGCAAATGACATTGGTCATGTACGATGTAGCGATTCTATGACGGGTTGTGATGGCTGATAGCGGGCAAGTACAGATCGGTGTACATAGGTTTCCTGTAGATGTTATGGCCCAAGCGAGACGTGGAGGAAGGGCATCGTATCGTCTTTTTCTGCTTTCGTAGTGAACTGGATGTGACTTTTAATGCTACTGAAATGTTCCACTGACTCGTCAAGATTTTCACGTAGTGGGGCAAAATGACGAACGCTTCGTCAGTGTATCTAAGGAAAAAATTAGTTTTCAGTGGGGTCGTTTCTAAGAAAATATTCACGAACCTATTTATGAATCGGTTTGCAATAGCTGGTGCTAACAAGTTTATCATCGTAACGCCCTCCAACTGATAGTAATATTATAGAAGCAGAAGCGAACGAGGCCTTACTTTCCTCGATATTCTTGGCCGCCGCAGACGCAATGGATGCCTCGGAAACAGCGTCTAGAGAGTACCTACGCACACCGATCTGTACTGTCAGCCATCGTTACTATCAGCCATCAATACCAGGTACTGAAGCGCAGTATAATACAAACGTTGATGCAGCGTACAATATCGATATGAGACACCGTCAACCTGACACATGAACTGAGCCACGTACTCAAATTTCCAGGAACAAAAGCTATAAAGATCAGGAAAAAATAAATGAAGTGTTCTTAAGTAAAAAAAACAGAAAGGCCACCGACGAAGAACATGAAAAGAAATTGGCTTTATTACCATTCTGCGTGGCTTCGTGTTGCGGGACAAAGAAGTCCATCACCGCTGTCCATGTCCTGTTTGCCCGTTATGATTTTGGCGGAAACGACCCATCCGGTATTTCTGTTTCACCTATGTGGTTCTCTGGGTGCTATCGCTAGAGAGGCACTGCTGAAGCCTGTTAGCGAGATCGACTCAGATCCTGCCGCTGGCTGATGATGAGTTCGATTTGTAGTTCTTAAGCGCGGTCTAGCAACTTTTAAGTCGTTGTGATGTGTACGTTTTTCAGCCTAACTGAAGCGTTTCCAGAAAGTGTTCAATTAACATCATAATGCTTCTTTAATGTCAGGGATTTCCATTTATTCGGTAGTCTAGGTTTGCTTTATTCCTTTTAAACAGTTTGGTGTGGAATGTTCGCCACTGCATGATGATTAGGCCAAGCTACGGCGATGTTTATCTTGTCTGAATGTGAGGGTCGAACTTCTGTATTTCAGTGTGTCATCCAGTTAGATTAATTGACCAGCGTCTAACGTGCTATTTGAGTACCCGTATTTTCATAATTTTGTGTAATCTCAGTACCCTCTTTTGCTTGTTGGGACTCCGTGTTGCATGAAACAGTGAGACCTTCAGCTTTCTTCGTCTATTCGTACCATCCTCACGATTCAGTTTAATTTTCATAATTTTGTATTCTTTTCTCTGTAATTTCCTGATTTTCATCTGTTTCAACAAGGTGCAGTCCGTTGAGCAATTTATTTACCACGCATGTGCCTTTCATGAACTGCATTGTGGACGCGAATTCCCGTAACTTATACTTGCTGTTCATTCGTTATAAACCTCTTTGCCGTAATAGCATGCTTATCGCTTTAGTTAATTTCTCTCAGAACTTTACCTTCACGTGTGAGTGCAGTTGGAGAGAATGAGTCTACACATTTCCTTCCTCTTTACATTCCATATAACCGATCACGACGAACGAGGCAGTGTTATTTTACGTGTTCTGCTGAGTTGTCCAATACTCAGGCACAAACCAGGTTTTTGAGATATGCTCCCCTTTCTCATTTCTACTATGCCAATTTAAGAATAAATTTTCTTAATGAAAACTAATACTTTGTGTCCTGCTGTATTTCTTTTAATCTATCATGCTGTTACCTTCATCGTAAATTACAACGGGACGAATGATTATGGCTCTTCAGAGTTTTTCAGTATTTTTGCATGCTGCGTCAAGGGAGCAGTGATAGAAATGAAACTTAATTTGTGAACGAAGTCACATCAGTGGACTGTGTAGCCAATACTTTATTGATTTATTTTGTTTTGTAACTACATATTCTGATCTTGTATAATTTGACTGATTTAAACCTGATAAATTCTAATTATCTAATCATACGAAATTTTCCAATTCAGTCTGACCTTTCATGTGAGGAAGATGTTTGTTGGTGGCGCCATGTAATTTATAAAAGCTCATACTGCACGCAAGTGGCTAAACACCGAAAACACATGTCCACTTAGTTTGTACGCGGCTGGAAATCCATAAGCATTTTATTCATAGCTTTTTAAGATAACTGTAAGGAAATTAAAAGCAACGATACACTCAAGTCTGGAATAATGTCAGAACTACAATCCTCTGCCAGGATTTTCTTAACCAGGAAGTTAAGCATATGGACGATTGTTTCCCTTTCTGAAGGCGTCCAAGAAATTAAACACAGTTATGAATTTGTTTGTGAATATGTGAAATGGCAGCGATAAGTGTTGTTTATCAGGAAAAACAACTATGACTCAGCCACAGTGTCAGCAAGGAATAGAGTCCACAAGATTTTTCATTTACGCCGTACCCACCTGAAACCTCTCATTGGTGAGTGGATCCTGTAGAGATATCAACGTGTTGAGATGTTGACAGCTACGTTTCACCCGTTGTTACAAATAATCGGAGACATTTTCTATCGCATTACGCTCGCGTGATTTAGCGAACCAGTAAACTTGCGATAAGGTGCCTGTGTTTTTGTCAAACTGAGAATGTATGCATGCAGGGCCGTGGAACGCTGACGGAAGTGCCCACGGCGTTCTCACCGTGTAGATGTAGAAAAATTCCTATATTTGGCCATCGAGGTGGCTACTTTGTGGTATATCTGTTGTCTGGGCCATTGATGATGAGCGGCTGCCTGTGTTGTGAGCAATGTACTCCAAATGCCAATTCGTTGCAGGCCCCAACGCAATATATATTCAGATATTTCATTTACTGGCAACAACAATACCTGTCGGAGTTAAAACTGATTGCCATTGACAGGACCTAGCACACTCGTATACAATACGTCTTCCGGTTTGTTGCAGTGCTGTGTGTTGGACTGTTGGCTTTGTTTACCAGTAGATCAGGCAGTTTCTTTCACGGTGTGATCATGGGCACGTGCAGACATAGTAGCTTCTTACACATACCCAGTAGTGTCTCCGGATCCAGCCATCGTTGTTCGCTGATTCCGTAAAACAAGGTGGCAGAGTGCCACGAATTACTTCAGCAGTGAAGGGACGCATCAGCATCTGGTACGATTTCTACATCATATACAGCGCTCTGAAAACTCCAGTTTTTTATGGGATTGTTTAATATTCCGCCCCATGTAGTTTACGACCTATATGAAGAGGGAAGGGGATGAAGATGAGAGAGCACATATGACACTGAGAGAAAAATTTGACTAAAGCTCTGAGAGACCTAAGGCGAAACAGGGGCCCTGGAATAAATGAGGCAGTCCTGGGAGCGTCAGCTACGACAGAACCATTCCATGTGGTGTGCAAGATGTGTTAGACTGGTGATGTAACTCACACTTAAAGAAGAATGTAATAATTCCAATTCGAGGAAAAAGCAGCTGCTGAAGAGTGTGAGTAGTACCGAAATACAAGTTTAATAATTCGTGGTTGAAAAATACTAACACAAATGCCTCACCGAAGAATTCGACTTCGCGAAAGAACAGTTTGGATTCTGGGGAAATGCAGGAACACGAGAGGCAAAACTGACCTTACTAGTTATTTTAGAAGATAAGTTACAGAAAGATAAAACTACGTATATATCATTTGTTGGAACAGAGAAGACTTTTGACAATATTGACTGGGTTATTCTCTTTGAAATTCTGAAGGTAACAGGAGTAAAACACAGGAGGCGAAAGGCTATGCACAGCGTTTACAGAAAACAGACGGCAGATAAAAAGTAGAGGGGCATAAAAGAGAAGCAGTGATCGAGAAGGAAATGAGACAGAGTTGTAGCCTATCCGCGATGCTGTTCAATTTGTACACTCAGCAACCAGTGAAGGAAACGAAAGAAAAATTAGGGGTATGAATTAAACTTCAGGGAGAAGAAACCCAGGTCGCCTGCTCCCTAGACAGACGCGTTGACCACTACGCACAGTGATCAGAGTATCTCCCTACTGTGCATCAGACCCGGCCTCGAATCCCAGCCACAGTACAAATTTTCATTCGTCACTTCTCTCTGCGTATATACATCACAGATATTTGCGACTTGAAAAGGTCTCTGGAACGATATAGATTCATTTGATTGAAAAATATTAATGTCTGACGACGAGTTCGGAATTGTAGCAAACACAGCAAAGACAGGGCGGTGGTTTGAAAGGGGGATATTAGATGAACATCAAACAAACCGAGGATAATGGAATGTAGTCGAATTAAACCAGGTGATTCTAAGGGAGTTATATTACGAAACGAGACACTTGAAGTAATAGAGGAATTTTTGGGCAGTAAAATAACTTTTGATGGCCGAAGAAAAGATGATATCGTGAAATATAGACTGTCAACAGCTAGATACACTACTGGCCATTGAAATTGCTACACCGCGAAGATGACGTGCTACAGACGCGAAATTTAACCAACAGGAAGATGATGCTGTGATATGCAAATGATTATTTTTTCAGAGCATGCACACAAGGTTGCCGCTGGTGGCGAAACCTACAACATGCTGACATGAGAAAAGTTTCCAACCGATTTCTCATACACAAACAGCAGTTGACCGGCGTTGCCTGGTGAAACGTTCTTGTGATGCCTCGGGTAAGGAGGAGAAATGCGTACCATCACGTTTCCGACTTTGATAAAGGTCGGATTGTAGCCTATTGCGATTGCGGTTAATCGTATCACGACATTGCTGCTCGCGTTGGTGGAGATCCAATGACTGTTAGAAGAATATGGAATCGGTGAGTTCAGGAGGCTAATACGGAACACAGTGCTAGATCCCAACGGCCTTGTATCACTAGCAGTCGAGATGAAAGGCATCCTATCTGCATGGCTGTAACGGATCGTGGGATCGTGCAGCCACGTCTTGATCCCTGAGTCAACAGTTGGGGACGTTTACAAGACAACAACCATCTGCACGAACAGTCAGACGACGTTCGCAGCAGCAGGGACTATCAGCTCGTAGACCATGGCTGCGGTTACCCTTGACGCAGCATCACAGACAGGAGCGCCTGCGATGGTGTACTCAAAGACGAACCTGGGTGCACGAATGGCAAAATGTCATTTTTACGGAAGAATTCACGTTCTATTTACAGCATCATGATGGTCGCAACCGTGTTTGGCGACATCGCTAAGGACGCACATTGGAAGCGTGTATTTGTCATCGCCATCCTGGCGTATCACCCGGCGTGATGGCACGGGGTGCCATTCGTTACACGTCTCGGTCACCTCTTGTTCGCATTGACAGTGGACGTTACATTTCAGATGTGTTACGACCCGTGTCTCTACCCTTTATTCGATCCCTGCGAAACCCTACATTTCATCAGGATAATGCACTACCGCATGTTGCAGGTCCTGCACGGGCCTTTCTGAATACAGAAATTGTTCGACTGCTGTCTTGGCCAGCACATTCTCCAGATCTCTCACCAATTGAAAACGTCTGGTCAATGGTGGCCGAGCAGCTGCCTCGTTACAATACGCGAGTCACTACTCTTGAAGAACTGTGGTATCGTGTCAAAGCTGCATGGGCAGCTGTACCTGTACACGCCATCCAAGCTCTGTTTCACCCAAATTGGGTGGAAATGTAATCACATGTCAGTTCTAGTATAATATATGTGTCCAGTGAATAGCCGTTTACCATCTGCATTTCTTCTTGGTGTAGCAATTTTAAAGGTCAGTAGTGTAAATGTTTCTGAAGAAGAGAAATTTGGTAAAATCAAATGTGGATTTAAGTACTAGGAAGTCTTTTCTGAGGGAACTTTTCTGGATTTTGGCCACGTATGGAAGTGAAACGTATCGATAAACAGTAGCCACAAGAAGAGAGTAAAAGCTTCTGAGATATAGTACTACAGAAGAGTGCTGAAGATTAGATGGGTAGTTCATGTAATTAATGAGGAAGTACTGAATAGAATTCGAGAGAAAAGAAATTTGTGGCACGACTGAAAGAAATTATCAGTTGATGCAACACATTCTGAGACGTCAAGCGACCACCAATCACGTACTGTATGGAAGATTGGGGCGTAAATGTTGCGGAGTGATACCAAGAGATGAATACACTAAGCAGATTCAAAATTGTGTGGGTTGGAGAAGCTTGCACACGACAGAGTAGCATGGCACGCTTCGGACTGGATATTACAAAAATAACAACAACGTGAAGAACAAACTTTGTTATTGGAAGCTCATCGTTTTTGAAGTGAGGCAGTAAGTATCACGATCCGGTAAGTTAGCGGACCTCTGAAGTCCTCGCCGTTACCCGCCACAACGGCACGTCGGTGCAAGCATCGGCGGCCCGGCTAGACAGACCACCGAGCGGCTTTGGACTCTTGCAGGTGTCGACGGGACCGCAAGCGGCGTCCGCCAAGTTAATTACCGGACGGATGCAGGCTGTCCGGCAGATTAGAGCCAGAGAGGGGGCGGGGGCGGGGCGCTATTCATTTGCACGGCTGCTGCCGTAATTAAGCGGCGAGCGATGACCTGCGATGTGACTTTGCGGCGGGCAGGGGGACGAGCGCCAGCCGCCGGACGCGGACTGCAGTGCTCGGCGCGGGGCGGCGATCAATCGAGCCCCCGGCTGGCGGCTGGAGGCTGGAGGCGGAGGCAGAGGCGGAGGCTCGAGCCGAGGCCGAAGCCGAAGCTGCCCCCAGCGGAGCGACCCGCCGCTACCTGCCGCTGCTGCTGCTGCGGGGCCTTCTCGGAAACGGGAGCCGCCGGCTGTGTCCCGACACGGCGCCACTACCACCGTATTTGCCAACTTAGGAGATTGCCTCTTTTCGCTTCGTTCGACGTGCTCCCTGCGAGCTGCACCAGTACACAACGCTACACCTTCAATAAATCAGTGGTGAGGTGAGTATCAAAACAGGTCAAATCCTTAAGAAAAGCTAATAAAAGGTGTTCTTGGAACAATGAAACAGTCAAGACTGTGATAATCATTTATTCAAAAATGGTGACCAGTTTTTGCCTTTACGGTGGTCAGCTTCAAATCTAAGGCACCATACGGCTGCAGCCGGCGTGCACGGAACTAGTGCGTGAAATCAAAGTTGTTAATGAGCAATAAATTGCAATAGATCGCTGTCAAATCTTTAAACAATGTTATCTAAAAGTTAAAAGAAACTACTGCAGTGGAGTGCAGTGTCTGAGGCTGTGTATTGACAATCAGGTGGCTCAAATGGCTCTGAGCACTACGGGACTTAACATCTGAGGTCATCAGTCCCCTAGAAATTAGAACTACTTAAACCTAACTAGCCTAAGGACATCACACATATCCACGCCCGAGGCACGATTAGAACCTGCGACCGTAGCGGTCGCGCGGTTCCAGCCTGAAGCGCCTAGAATCGCTCGGCCACAACGGTGACGTATTGACAATCAATATTCGGATTAGGATAAGAATTATCTGAAAACTGCGATTATTGGTCCACATCAGTTTAGAACTCCTCAGAAAAATCAAAATTTGTGCCACATTTGGACTCGAACCTGGATTTCCCTCTTGTAGTAAGCTCATTGGTCAACTTCGCTGAGCCGCTCCTCCAAGGGTGCTGGGATAGCTGTGATGCCAGCGCGGTTGCTCAGAGTTTTCAGTCAAAACGCTGACCCCTTGAAGAGGTGTCATGTGACATCCACATAGACCACACTGCAACACTCTTCGCGACAAGTGGGAAATCTGGGTTCGAGTACCGGCTCGGCACAAATTTTCATTCGCTCCGAAATACCTGATGTGAAATCATAATCGTAGTTTGCCGAGTTGGTTCTTCCTATTGTTCAAGATGTGGTGAGATTGGTGAACAGCAAATATCTCATTTCAGGAGGGGTACTTTTGACGATCACTTCGAAACGAATCAAGCTAAGGCCTTGAAACTAATTGGAGATGTTAGCCTTCTGTGAGTATTCGTCCTTGAATGTAACACGTTTCCCAAGTGCGGATGTCTTGGCGGAGACTTCGAATGCAGAAGTCTGGATTTAAGCTGTTCAGGATAATTCTGTCTGTAAAATCCCATTGTCGTCATTCCGAAAATAGTGGCCACGCAACGGTTCAATGGTTTCTTCATTCGACCACAGAGAAGAGATCAGCGCATACCATCTCAGCAGAATACGTGAGTGAGGCAACAATTGACAGCAAAAAGAAGCAGCAACCGTAACAGTACTCAGCAGAAAACGTGCCTGATGCGAACGGCAACATTCCTAATTTTCAAAATGCTATACAAGATATGACCGATTAATCCAAGATTGATTTTCTCTTTTAGCACAACCATTTCGATTGGGATAACCGTCCTTCGAAATTCAGATTTGTTTGACCTCAGAGGAAACATCTGCGCCACGTAACGGCCCAGTCATATGATGGCGCTTTCTTGCCGTGCATTTCCACTGGCTCAGCACTCATTGTTAGAGCGTTGTTCTCTTCCGAGTACAGTCGACGAACTACCACAGGGCACTTCGCTTACCTGCGGGCTGTAATATATTTTTCGGCTCCTCTAGCGGTCTTCTGCTACTATGGTGCAGAGATTTTAATGCGTACCAGGACTGCACACATTTACCTATAATCCGACAAAAAAAAAATCTAATTTTTTTCGAGGTTAAAATTAAAACTCTATAACTACTCATAGTTGTACCTGTCGAAAATTAAGTTTGAAACTGCCAAGCCTAGATATTAGCATACCTAACCGTGCTAAGTAAAATAAACCGCTAACGGCCGTCTTCTAGTATGGAGCGTAAAGAGTACTTCGCGGTTGGCCGTTCAACAGGGAAGACGCGTGTGGTCTACGTCGAGGATTTTACTATCGTAAAGGGGTTAATTTCTGCTGATATGCGGCGTACCAGTTAGTTCTCGTGTAATCGTGGGTGTGGCTCATGTTTCACGAAATTTTAATATTTCTGACAAATCAATGAAGCCGAAATCATATCTACTACTGGGACATCTACATTTCACAAGCCACCTTGTGAAATGTGTCGTAAGGTACTCCGTGAACCACCACAATCGCACACTCTTACCTTTCCAGTTGCGAATGTTGCGCACGAATAACGATCCTAGGTACCTCTAGTCCTCTTCATTTTATTTTCATAGTTGACACCATATAATTATTTTGTGTACAGCTTACTTAGAGAGTAACACGTTCCTAAAGAAACTTTCTTTGGTTCGTTTGGATACAGAGATCTCGTTTCACAGATGATCCTTAAGTACTCAACAATGTGTCATTAGTCGCAGAGGACACAGATAAACTTTATTTCACTGCTGAATTGATTATTTATAAGACACAATTACCAGATCTGTATTTGCAGACAATCCAAGGAAAAAAAACCAACGCGCCACGAAGAAGTTATCCGAAATGGGAGTAAATCGGTATATGTGATGCACATGGAAAGAAACAAGTAATTACAATTTCAGAAATATTCGTTTTTTTATTGAACAAAAGGAGTTTCATAAATTAAGCAAGTCAATTTCTAGTTGCTTCACCTGTGACCCTGATGCAAGCCGTTATTCGGCTTGTCACTGATTGACAGAATTATTGTACTACCTCCTGGGGGTTATCTTGCCAAATTCTGGCCATCTGATGCATTAGTATTTAAAAACTCTGACCTGGTTGAAAGGCCCTGCCCATAATTCTCCAAACATTCTCAATTGGCGAGAGATCCGACGACCTTACTGGCCAAGATAGGGTTTGGCAAGCAGGAAGATAAGCAATAGAACTAACCGCCGTATGTGGGCGTCATTACCTTCTGAAATGTAAGCCCAGGAGGGTTAGCCATGAAGGCAACAAAACGTGGTGAAGAGTATCATCGACGTACTGTTGTGCTATAAAGGTACCGCGGATAACAACCAAATGAATCCTGCTGTGAAAAGAAATGACACCCCAAACCATCACTTCTGGTACACGCGTACTTGCAGGAAGCATTTCATACTTCTGGTTATTTTTGAAAGCAGTTGTCCAAAACCAGATAGATATTTAGTTCGCAGCAAATGGTTGCAGTTTTCCTTGACAACTGGCCCGTATTATGTGGTTATTTAGTACTTTCCATATCTAGCGAATACTTTTCGAATTCATATTGGACATCTTCAATTGTTCGTATAAATCATTAAAACTGCATTATCTCATGAAGTTATTTTATAACATAAATGGTGCTGCATTACTTCATTTACTTTAGCTTAGCGTCGGCGCTTAAAAATGCTAAAACTGGCTGTAAACTAAACTTTCAAAGCCATAGCATGTTAACGTCTTCTGTTAAATGTCGCGATCATTGTATCCAGACGAATTTGTCGACGTCACCTATTTCAAGTAGTACCAGGAAGACAATAGTGCAGAAGACCATCTGTTTTCCGTTGCAATAAACTCTTCTCAGTGGTCCAGTCCCACATAATAACAGTACCGACTTCAATAACGTAGAAAAACATTTCAATATTGCAAAACTCATATCAGACTCGAAGCCATTACACTTATACGCCAACGAGAAATTCTAACACTGTGGAATAACTGATTCAGTAAACTGATGTAGTTATAACTGCTTACCCCGTGCTCTTTCTCACCTGAAAATTCGCAGGTGACTTATTGTATCTATATCTATACTGCAACAGTAATTTCATGGGTGAGCAATGCACAAGAATTGCAAAACTCAATAATGTCGTGGCTTCCAGTTCTGTATATTTCTGACCTAAACCGGCCCTGCATCATTTCGGGCTTCAAGTACTGCAACATTGTACCAACACAAACACTCTGCCCAAACTCTAGACTTCATTGTTCGTTTCACTTGATTTTGCACTTACTGAAGTAAGAGTCGTATGACCTCCCAACATGAGAAGTTTCGTTTCGTTCCTTTTTTTACCTTCATGGAGAGTGGTTTTATGGTCAGTAAGCTGCTTCCATCTAACCAACGAAATGATGAAAAACACGGCTATTAATAGCGGCACTAACAACTATTTAGTGTCGGCCTCCAAATCTGAGTGGACAGCGCAGCATAATCCCATGCGAAGGGCCTGGGTCCAATCCTGGCTGGATCGGAGATTTTCACCGCACGGGGCTGGGTGTTGTGTACTCTTCATCATCATATCATCCTCATCGACACGCAATCCGTCGCAGTGGCGTCAACTTAAGAGACCTGCAGCTGGCGACCGGTCTACCCTCCTGGAGACCCTAGCAACACAACATTTCATTTCATTTCACTGCTATTAAGAAGATTTAATTTAACGTTGTCGTAGGTGAAGGAATTTTGTTTAATCTTAGGCATCTTAAGCACCAACGTTCACAAACTTACCGGATAAGAAAAGATTATTGTCCAGATAGGGAAGGGATTACAAAAAAGAGTCAGTACAACCTGGGTCAGGTCGATCTACTGGTCTGATAGCATTTCAGTATAGTTTACCTTAGAGGAATCACAAGCTGCGTTCCTGTAGCTGTGGAAATCAATTGTTAAAACCAAGTTGAATATATGAGGGTATGGTATTGCTAAAAATACAAAACGATTAAGAAACGAAGGCAGAGTTCATCCTCAGACAACAATTCGACTACTGTATGAAGCACTGTTACAGACGTCAGTGCTGTAATATGTGATGTGTAACGTCCCCTTAGAAAAATTAATGAATTACTGTGCTGATAAACATCTTATGTTAATTGATTTTCAAACACCTGAGCAAAACTAAACGTACTCAGACATTCACTAAGGTGACACAATATTTTTAGCGCAACGCAATCTGACTTTCAGTAATCCCTACAAAAGAATGGCCCTGACTAACAATAACCTATACCTTTCATGAATTATTACCTCACAAAAATCTTCGTTACTCGAACTACTGCAATACAGCGAGCGCCAATCCTGCCAGCTAAATAAAAGATTCAAACTACTGCAGGCACTAACTACTGATAGGCATAGTTAGCAAATGAAAGATTTCGATAGAGAATTAACAATGTATTTACCTTAATAGTGTTCAAAAGTCATAATATATATATATATCAGTTCATGACATGCAGTCTTACAGATTTACTGTCTCTGTCCAGATCATCCGCTCTCAAAACTCCGCCATTTCTCTCCACACATCCACCACTGCTGGCGGCTCACCTCCAACTCCGCAACGCTACGCGCTGTTAACAGCCAACTGCCCAACACTACAACAGCAAACAACAATGCAAACCAGCCACAGACTGCACACAGCACAACCAGTGATTTTCATACAGAGCACTACGTGGCGTTACCAATATAAAAACCTAATCAGCCTACATACATATGTAACACAGTTGACTAAAATACGATAGGCGGAGAAACATGTAGCGGCACCACGGTTTAAGATAGGAAAGTCAGATTTGTTGCAATATTTCTGAGCGCGTAAGTTACATCCAGGCGCAGGCTTGTTGACAGTAAGTTACGCTGACCAGCGGTTGCTAAGTGGAATGGAGGTCATAGGGCCGTCAAACAGAAGAAAAGAGTAAACTCAGCAGTTTGCATGGCGCAAGTTACGGGGAGAAGGGGCCCTCTGGCGCATCTTAGATGTTATGAGTATGTGACTCGGAGTGGTGTGTTAGCAAAACAGAGGTGCACAGCCACGTATAAACAGATGCTGGTTTTCTAACGACGTGGATTCAAGTGTGGCAACTCTCCTGGATGGTGGGGCATGTTACACCACTGGCTACACGCAGCAGCAGATGGGGCGCCAGCATTCCAGTCTACAGCAGGTCGCTGCTTCGAACCTCCGAGGCCAACTGGGGGTCTGTGGCCAGCCGATGGCGAGCCACTCGATGGCTCGCCACCGCAGGCAGTCTTGTTGGCTCCCAACACACTCCAGACGCATCCCGAGGCGAGGGCCACAGGTTTGGCTGTCGGATCAGAGTAGCTTGTTGTCGCCCGCAATCTTAACCACGACGGTGAAGAAGCACGTAGCAGGCTGCCCTGTGGCTCCCAGCGAGTGGCGCTGAGGCAATGGGGATGAGAGCCACTGAGCTGAATGCCGGCTCATCCTGACGTTGTCAAAACACTGCGGCTGTACACGGCCGGCACGCTGCAGTATGTTGTATGGGTCGCTGAGGTAGCCCTCCTACGCCAAGCTGTTTTGCAGGCCTCCTCTAGTAAAACGGTGTTGCCTCTCCTGCCAACACAACACCTCTACTGCAAGCCAGCATCTACATTCGGCAGTGACAGCTACAAACATGACTTGCATCACAATGTGAATCTAAATTTTATCTTAAATCCCTGAAAGTGATGCCATATTCATTACTACGTTTGACGTTCAGAGACGAATCACATTTAGGCGATACTGTAAACAATAATCACAAGGCACAGATTTATTGCGTCTTTTCTCAAAGCACATATTGGGGATTGAATTTGACTTATGTGGCGAAAGATGTGCTCTCCGCACTTCATTTCCTTCTGCCTTGTCAGTAGGTTTTTACTTTCGAAATGTCACAGCTGAAGGAATTTGGTTAAGTCCCATTCTTGCGCTTTATCAAGATGGATACTCTATCATACAGAAAATGGGTGAAGAGGATGGTGAAGGACGGACAGGTCAAGCGCCGTCGTTGCCCTGGACGTCCACGGAGGATCGAGACAATTGTATACTAAACTGCAGTGATAGATACCCTTTCAGGACTAACACATAAATTAGGAATATCCTCGAGCTAAGTGTGAGCAGCTCAACCGGTCGTCATCGTCTCAACGACGAAAGGAAGATATAGCCGAAAATCGACGGCTTAGGAAACGTTGAAGGAGCAATATAAAGCTGCCAGATTAAACTTCACACAAATGTACAAAAGGAAATCGCTTTCGTACCAGGAGCAAGTTATATTTACGGACGATAAGGTCTTTTCTGCTGTACCAGTTACTTCACTCCATGTATATCGACAAAGGTGAGCGAGATGCTGCAGCAAGTATGTCCATCAGAGGCAAAGGCGTGGCCAAACTGAGGATGGATGTCAGCATATGGCTGCTGCGTTCGGTGGAAAGCGGAGCGTCCGTTTTAGAGTCCTTACTACTGTGAAATACTGGAGAACGTAATGCTTCTGTCTCTTCGTCATAGATTCTCGGGAGATAGACTGATCTTCCAACTGCAAACTCTGTAAACCATTGGTTTCAAATGAACTTAGACGTTCAGCAGTTCTACTGCCCTCCTGAAGGTGATGACTGCAGTCCAATAAAGCTCATATGGGCAAAGATGGAAAAAAATTATTAGGTGTAAAAATCCATCAGCGACAACCAAGCCAGCGCTGACTGAAGCAGTTTATGACTCATGGGAAGAGATGTCTCAGAGTAATAGATTAATCTGGAAACCTGCTGCCCGTATTTCACGAAGGTTAAATACATTTGTACAGGACAGAACAGTCGTTTAATATAGACACTCGATTTTAAATTATTTTACTGCCATTGAAGAACAATACTGAGACAAACATGATACTAATTTTCTGTATCACATGGCGCATGACATCATTGCCGGTGAAGGCAACAAAGAGAAAATAGATTTTTACAACGAGAAAAGCATCACATTAATTTGTGTTCTCCTTATTTACTTGCAGACAGGACACCAATACCGATGGAAGCACAAAGTAGATATTATTTTCTTCTACTGCCTAGCAGAAATCAGAAAACCTAAAGAGAAAAAATGGTGCAGCACTGGCTGTGTAGATGTAAGGTCGAGCGTTTGAGTCCACTATGTGCTCAGTTATATGCTTATGAATACTTTAAAGTTATGAAAGCTTAATACCTCTCTTAGGACTTCTACGCTAATAACTCTTACCAAGAATTAAAATTCTGAGAAGTAACAGGACTCTAAGCCCCTCCCCTCGCACAGGGAGATTAAAATTGACCACCTTAACAACTACGCTATTCTACGAATCACACATGCTATGCTTGCTAAGTGGTATGGTATGATTCGTGATGTCACACCTTTCACATGAAAAAAGTAATGATATACCGAGTGAAAGTGGCACAGTGTATCTTCGACGGAAAAGCAGACAATCCATCTGACTTTAAATTTCATGAACGGAACTATGAAAAACAAAAGCTGATTGAAAGTGACGCGTAGGTATTCTGCTTTGTTTAATGAGATCTGCTTGTTCTGGAGGTGCCGTGTATTGGAGACGCTGCGTTGGATATCCGCTCTTTTTCCGTATCCTTGGGCCCAAAGGGGGGGGGGGGGGGGGGAGCAAAGTGGGCAGTGATGCGAATGCGAAGCCTGACCACCATGTCTTGTTCCCTCCCCTAGAAACCGAGAGAGGTTGGAGACATGGAGCAGAATTATTTATTTAGTAATTTCCATTATTTTTTATTAATATAGATTTTTTGTGAACATTCCGATGATCTGAGAATACGAAGCTCTAAAATTGAGAATGGCGTGGATCAACTGCTCATTGCAGTAACACCCCGGCTCTGGGGTTGGTTAAAAAGACGCTACGAGGGAAGAGACTGCTGATTTTTGGGACACTTCTGATGTGGACTATGATAAGGATCTGGTGTCATATAGCGCTTCAGAATCCTAAAATGTTTATTTTGTTTCTTAATGTAAAGCAAAAACAATGATATGTGAGGAAGAAATGAATTACATACTTCTCAGAACAATTATTTTTTGTAAACTGTTATCAGCCAAACGCCTTGACGCAGTGGCAATACCGGTTCCCGCCAAATCATCGAATTTAAGCGCTCTCGGGCTAGACTAACACTTGGGTGGGTAACCATATGGTCTGCCGAGCGCTGTTGGCAAGCGGGGTGCACTTAGCCCTTGTGAGGCAAACTAAGGAGCTACTTGAATGAGAAGTAGCGTCTCTGGTCTCAACTGACATGCGGCTGGGAGAGTGATGTGCTGAGCACATGCCCCTCCATATCTGCAGCCGGTGACGCCTGTCGTCTGATGATGACACGGCGGCCGGTCGGTTCCCTTGGGCCTTCCAAGGCCTGTTCGGATGGAGTACTGTTACCAGGTGCGGAGAAGGTCCTTAGTCCTTTTCGTGTATTACGTAAATTCTGGTGTCACCTCATCTTACTTTATGATAAGTTTCTTTTTTCTTGGGGTCAAAAGAGAGTAGATACTGTCACTGTCTAGTGGCATGATACAGGTTCCACTTGCTCCGCCGGATATGCGACTAACGTTTCAGTTTCTTATATTTATTAAATTTCCTTGGGCAGCTACTACCTGTCACCCCACTGAGAGTGTTCATTTGCGCAGAACTATTGTGACGGAGAAGTCCAGGTTGACCATGGTTTCTGTTTCTCAGGTCGATATCACATCGGATTTGTCTCATTCAGCCAGTCAGTCTTAATGTGGCTTTCAGGCAACGACTGTCGTCATACCATGAACCGAAAAACCACGTTTCTGACTGGACTGCGTATACTTCTCATCTATGACCGGATATAACTTCTTAAGCCCTATGTACCAATTACAAATAAGTTATTTAAATGTAAATAGATGAAATAACTATATAAGAATCAGTTTACAGGACCACAGCACCATCGATCAGGCCAGAGCTGTAGAGGATTGGTTTCAGTGCCAAGCCAGACCGCAAGCCAAAGTATCGAGGTCTTTGCCATGTGGGCCTAGAAACACAACTGACCTGTGGCCGACTGTAGAAAACCCATAGTGGGAGATAAACCATCAGGCTACAATATCGAGGTACGTAGCGAAATAAACGTCACGACGACTTCGGAAAATCCTAAGGAATGGTGGTGAGTTGGTTGATTGCTAGAAGAATATTCTTCAACAAAACTCATGCTCTTGATCTTCTCATAAAAAGTCAACCGTTGCTTTTTGCCAGCTCTTCGGAATAAAGTCTGTTATCTTCCATTCTCCTTCACACAGTTCATGCATTGCCAGAAAACCGAGAATTCTCTTCCAGTTAACGGCAACTGTGGAATGGATTGCAGTGTATGTTGTCGAACAGACACTGGTTGTCTCTAAATTGAACTTTATGACTGTGTGTGCGTGCGTGTGTGTCTTTGTGTTTGTGTGTGTCTTGTATTTACAAGACAACCAACAATAAGCCCTGCATTATGTATCAGTATGTAGTATTTTAAAGCGACGTCAAGTGTTCAAGACAATTTTCACTCAACCTGATTCCTGCGTATTACGTTAATTACATTCTTGGTGGATTTATTACGTCTGCAATACATTTAGCTTTCACAGTGCGGTCTTGATTTCGTGACTCTTGACAAGTGAACCGGCAAGCACTGCCCAATGTGTTAACGTTGTCTCACCGACGCACCCTCCGGCAGACGCTAAGACATATACAGAAGGACATCATCCTAGCTCTCTATGTATCACTTTCTGCACGTTCTTTAAGTAGCCAAATTGAAACGATATTTCTGTATCCTACGGACCAAATGGAACTAGTTGAACGATTAGTGATCAGAAAATTAACCGGTGGTAGTATCCACTCTCTATTGACCCCAAGAAAAAGAAATTTCTCACAAATTAAGATAAGGTGACACCTAATTTACACAATACGCGAAAAGAACTAACGAGCTGCTCTGCACTTGATAACAGTACACAAGCAAATATTTTTTTCTGAGAAGCACGTAATTCATTTCATCCTATCAAATAATAGTTCTTGTTTGAAAGTGAAGAGAGAGAATAAACATTTCGGGATTCAGTCCACAACGAAAGTGTCAGAAATATCAACGGTCTCTTCCCTTTCATGCATTACAACCTCTCTCAGTTTGTTATTGACTGACTTGCGAACACCAAGTTTTGCAGAAGAATCAGTATTGTGTTAAGTTTCCAATTACGTATGGGGAAAGAAGAGTAGACGTTTCCTTAACACAGCACTAACAGCGATTATATTCTAATCATCGCGAGTAGATCATAGTACCAACTACCCTACTGGCCATTAAAATTGCTACACCAAGAAGAAATGCAGATGATAAACGGGTATTCATTGGACACACTGACGTGTGATTACATTTTCACACAATTTGGGTGCATAGATCCTGAGAAATCAGTACCCAGACCAACCATCTCTTGCCGTATTAACGGCCATGATACGCCCGGGCATTGAGTCAAACAGAACTTGGATTGCGTGTACAGGTACAGCCGCCCATGCAGCTTCAACACGATACCACAGTTCATCAAGAGTAGTGACTGGCGTATTGTGACGAGCCAGTTGCTCCGCCACCATTGACCAGACGTTTTCAATTGGTGAGAGATCTGGAGAATGTGCTGGCCAGGGCAGCAGTCGAACATTTTATGTATCCAGAAAGGCCCGTACGGGACCTGCAACATGCGGTCGTGCATTATCCTGATGAAATGTACGGTTTCGCAGGGATCGAATGAAGGGTAGAGCCACGGGTCGTAACACATCTGAAATGTAACGTCCACTGTTCAAAGTGCCGTTAATGCGAACAAGAAATGACCGAGACGTGTAACCAATGGCACCACATACCATCACGCCGTGTGATACGCGAGTATGGCGATGACGAATACACGCTTCCAATGTGCGTTCACCGCGATGTCGCCAAACACGGATGCGACCATCATGATGCTGTAAATAGAACCTAGATTCATCCGAAAAAATGACGTTTTGTCATTCGTGCACCCAGGTTCGTCGTTGAGTACACCATCGCAGGCGCTCCTGTCTGTGATGCAGCGTCAAGGGTAACCGCAGCCATGGTCTCCGAGCTGATAGTCCCTGCTGCTGCAAACGTCGTCGAATTGCTCGTGCAGATGGTTGTTGTCTTGCAAACGTCCCTAACTGTTGACTCAGATATGGAGACGTGGCTGCACGATCCGTTACAGCCATGCGCATAAGATGCGTGTCATCTCGACAGCTAGTGATACGCGGCCGTTGGGATCCAGCACGGCATTCCGTATTACCCTCCTGAACCCATCGATTCCATATTCTGCTCACAGTCATTGGATCTCGACCAACGCGAGCAGCAATGTCGCGATACGATAAACCGCGATCGCGATAGGCTAGAATCCGACCTTTATCAAAGTCGGAAACGTGATGGTACGCATATCTCCTACTTACACGAGGCATCACAACAACGTTTCACCAGGCAACGCCGGTCAACTGCTGTTTGTTTATCAGAAATCGGTTGGAAACTTGCCTCATGTCAGCACGTTGTAGGAGTCGCCACCGGCGCCAACCTTGTGTGAATGCTCTTAAAAGATAATAATTTGCATATAACGGCATCTTCTTCCTGTCGGTTAAATTTCGCGTCTGTAGAATGTCATCTTCGTGGCATAGCAACTTTCATGGCCAGTAGTGTATGTTATTGGAATGGTATGGGCGTTCAGAGTATGTGGTGCCATCACATGGTCCAACTGTTCTTAATGACATTACTGGTTGTTCATCTAACGCTGCCTACCAAAGTACAGATAGCGTGGAGGCGTTGTCGCTTGTTATGACCAACAGCTTTGATCAATCTGTGCCCACATCACCCTGCTACCAAAGTACAGATGGCGTGGAGGCGTTGTCGCTTGTTATGACCAACAGCTTTGATCAATCTGTGCCCACATCACCCTGCTTCACAAGCTAGCATACACTATTCACTGATGTGTGAGTAGTCGGATGCACTGTCTGCATTTTATTTTATCACTTAGTAAGTATAGTGTGTGCGATTCGTAGAGTAGTGTAGTATGTCTGAACACACAGTGCACTGAGCACTCCTGGCGATGGACCTCCACAGCCCACTACTCGCGCACGTGCCTTTGCTAGCACAATATCGGAAACTACAACTGAAAAGGGCTCGTTAACATCGGCTCTGGACGTTGATTCAGTAGCAGAGCGTTGCATGGTCTGATGAATCCCGATATCTTCTTCGTCATGCTTATGGGAGGACAGGAATTCGTCGTTTTCCAGGAGAACAGCTCCTTGATACCTGTACAGGACGAAGAAAGACTGGCAGCTGCTCCAGTATGCTCTGGAAATCATCCATTTGGGCATACATGGGTCCAGTGGATCTTGTTCAAGGCACCAAGCAGACCAAGAAGCATCGTACATGGTTGTAGACCACGTAGTTCCCTTCATGGCGATCATGATTTCCAGACGGCAGTGGCATTTTTCAACAAGATAATGCTGCATGACACAAGGCCATATGTCTGATCAAGTGGTTCAAAAAACGCAGAGACAGATTGATATGCTGGCCCCTCGACCCCCTAGATCTGGATCCGATCCGATACATGTGGGATAGAATTGATCACGGCGGCACACTTCACCGCCACCCTTGCTGAAATTATCGGGAATTAGGTGACTCGTGCATGCAGATATGGTGCCAACTCCATCGAGCGACCTACCAAGGTCTCATTGCTTCCATGCCACGACGTGTTGCACCATAATATAAGAAAAAGGAATTTTCCTTTTCTTAGAGTGAAAACAAAACATTCATTTGTCACAAACAATTTTTTTTTCCCTGACAACATAACAATTCTGTACCGTGTCCAGTTTCCGTCCTCCTCTACAACTGCATTTAGCGGAGTCTATATTAAATCTCGTGTTAATGCCCCCTGGGCAGGATCGTCTCCCAGAATCCAGGAAACAGCGAGTTATCGCACACTCGACTATCCAGGCGGATAATATTTTAAAAAAGGCTTTCAAAATATTAATTATAAAGCTACGCCACTATCCTGCTCCGGAGTACACAGGGTGTTACAAAAGTGATGGTCAATAATTCATACATGGAAAATACAGGTAAAAGTGGATAAAAAGCTCCAATAAACATGGGTCCTCAAATCAACGACGCCGAGGTATTGCATTAATTCGAGTTGAAAACCAACTGTAAATTGCCCTAGACATCGCGTTGTTTACGTTGGTATCTGAAGGTTGGGACCGACGATTTGTTTGTTTAGGCATGTGCAACTACTTCCCTTATCCCCTGCGTGCACTGTGTCGTACCGGCCTCACAATCAGTTAGAAGCGTGAAAGCACCGTGGACGGAGGTTGCACCAATGAAGAGTACGCTGACGTGCATTTCACGTATGGCAAATTGAATGGGAGTGCCATTGAGGCTGTACGATTGTATGAAAAAGCTTCTGCTCTCCACAGGCAGCCCGACACGCGTACATTACCCGGTTACATCAGTGCATTTCTCTATTGCTAGTCGCTCTGTAATTTGTCGCACTATGTGCCCTGCTAAGACAGAATCGTGGGCCTGTCTCAATACATTATGGCATAAACTTGCTGGTATGACTGTATGTCGCACACATTTGACCCATTTGTACAGTTTTCCATTACCAACATAAAACTCTTTGTTACGAACTGCAGACAGTCTAGGTCAGCAACCTGCACCTTTCGCCATTTGTCTGCAGAAATTTGTGGGGAAGGCGAGCCAAAGGTTGCGTTTCATTGGCAGGACACTTAGAAGATGCAACAAGTCCACTAAAGAGACAGCATACACTACACTCGTTCGCCCTCTGTTAGAATACTGCTGCGCGGTGTGGGATCCTTACCAGGTAGGATTGACGGAGGACATCGAAAGGGTGCAAAAAAGGGGAACTCGTTTTGTATCATCACGTAATAGGGGAGAGAGTGTGGCAGATATGATACGCGAGTTGGGATGGAAGTCATTAAAGCAAAGACGTTTTTCGTTGCGGCGAGATCTATTTACGAAATTTCAGTCACCAACTTTCTCTTCCGAATGCGAAAATATTTTGTTGAGCCAAACCTACATAGGTAAAATGATCATCAAAATAAAATAAGAGAAATCAGAGCTCAAATAGAAAGGTTTAGGTGTTCGTTTTCCCCGGGCGCTGTTCGGGAGTGGAATGGTAGAGAGGGAGTATGATTGTGGTTCGATGAACCCTCTGCCAAGCACTTAAATGTGAATTGCAGAGTAATCATGTAGATGTAGATGTTGAAATAGCTATACGCTCTACTGCCCACACTTTTGAATGAAGGCTGTCAGCATGTCTGTGGCTTTTACTGAGACAGCCAGTAACTTCAAAGTCAAATTCAATTAGACATAACACCTATCAAGTCAGTCAGACTGTTCTTTCAGGCCCATAAGCTATTTAAATGCCACATGACCCATTACTACTTTGAAGCATCTACTTTTCAAGTGTCAATAGAAATATGTGATATTATAAATCAGGCACAGCACCTCTTTTTGTGTGGTAGAATCATTACTTGGAAGTGTAGGCTATCACTTGACTAACATATGACCACCATGGACAGAGGAGTGGTTGCTAGCAGCACACAGCAATATGAATTGCGTCTGGTAATCAGGAAAAGCTAGGAATGGATCAGTGGTCAGTAAATTTACATTCTGCAGCGGAGTGTGAGAGGATATGAAACCTCCTGGCTGTTAAAAACTGTGTGCCAGGCCGAGACTCGACCTCGGTATCTTTGACTTTCGCGGCCAACTGCTCTACCAACTGAGGTACCCAAGCACGACTTGCGACCCGTCCACTCAGCTTTACTGGAGGAATTAAAGCTGCGAGGACGGGTCGTGAATAGCTTGCCTGCGAAAATCAAAGATACCGAAGTCGAGTCTCGGTCTGCGACACAGTTTTAATCAAATGGTTCAAATGGCTCTGAGCACTATGGGACTTCACATGTGAGGTCATCAGTCCCCTAGAACTTAGAACTACTTAAACCTAATTAACCTAAGGACATCACACACATCCATGCCCGAGGCAGGATTCGAACCTGCGACCGTGGCAGCTGCGCGGTTCCGGACTACAGCTCCTAGAACCGCAAGGCCACTGTGGCCGGCACATTTTTAATCTGCCAGGAAATTTCACCTCAGTACGTCCTTCAACCACACAAAGGATTCTTTGCGGTCCAGAGTCCAGCGAAACATTATCCCCTTCTTCAGAGTATGTGAGAGGTCTCACTACTATCGAGAACTTCTAAACAAATTTGTGGTAGTAGTGAAGTCTAAAAATAACTGTTATCTTCTAAACTTTATTACAAATAGGGCTCATTCAAGCTGTGCAACTGTTCACATACCATACTAGTCGATAAATATAGCCTAAATAACGAAATTACTTTAGGGCAACAAGAGTTTCTCGGCATTCAGTGTTAGCTGTGCTGCTCGGTTTCTCCACACTCAATGTATGCTGTGCTGCTCGTGATTAACTACCCAAAACAGAGATCGTCAGGCTGTTCCGCCATGCCTTAACAACAACGTACTTTATGTACCGCAAAGAATATTTTGAATTAACGGATGTCACAACCGTGGGATCCCTACTGCCTCTGGCCAGTCATGAACTTTTTCATGGATCACTTGGAGAAGCAAGCTATAAACTCTGGGAGGTCTCGACCATCTTGCTTCCTGCGGTGCACTGACTACACCTTCTTCATATGACCTCAAGGTGAAAATGCACTGCAGCAGTTCGTCGACCACATCAGCGATGTCCATCTCAATATTAAGCTTCCATTCTTGGATTTTTTATTTGAACAGAAGTCAGAAGACTGGCTTGGGCATTCAAATGTATGGGAAAAACCACGAGCAGGGACCGGTACTCAAACACCAGCAGGTTTCACAACACTTGTGCACAAGCAAGCGGTAGTGAACACGTTGGTAAACAGGGCAAATATCATTTCTGATAACCATCTAGAGTCTGAATGCCAGCATTTGAAACGCATATTCAGAGGAAATGGTTACAGCAGGGAAGAAATTATTAGAGCTTTCAAGTGCCACCGAAGAAATGAGCCTCTTGAATCGGCGGAAGAGGCCAAGCCCACCACATTGCTTCCGTACAACTGCTAGCTGGGTAGCCTGTGTACTGGCGAGATATGGACTGAGAGCAGTGTTCTGGCCTGCGTCCAAGATAAGAGATACGTTACACCTCGTTACTACGAGGTCAGACCTTTCGCACCGTTGCCGAGTGTTGTGCGGAGCATTTGTGACATATCAAACAAAGGAAATTTGAGAAGTCAGCATTGCCTGAACACTTCTAGATAACAGGCATAAAATACAATATGAAAAAAACCAGATTTTTAGCTCAAACAATGTCATAATGGGAGTCGTAATTAAAGAAGCTTCCGAAAATAGAATAAACGACTTTTTAACAGAGACCAGGGGTACACACTTAATGTGGGCGAACTTGGGGCATTGAGTGAAAGACGTAGGCTTGACGCTTGTAGGGACTTGGGAGTGGCCGCCTCAGATACGTCACCGGCCGCTCGCTCCGTGTGATGTTTTTGTAGGTCCAACGACGAGGTGGAGCTGCTAGGAGCTGCCTAACTTTCCTTCCGCGCATGCGCCATTTCGGCCCTTTCTGGAAGGTTCCAGGTGCCACCATTACATCTATATTAACAGAACACTGTGCCAGTACTGGAAGTTAGTAATTTCAGTTCCTGATGGTGATGGAGGAGAAAGCTGTTGAAGGCTCGAGTGTTTTATTCGAAATTATGCGGATTATAAACGTAGAAGATTTTATTGGAGCATGCCACCATGAAAGGCTCCGAGGACACAACTAACCACATCCCGTAACTACACGAACTGATCTTGAAAACACTATATAATCGTCCAAGTGTAACATACAATGCTTGGTTTCAGTTCTTACACCACTCTAACAGTCGATGTAATGTTACTGGTGCATTCTTTAGTCCAAATGACATTTGGTGGGCTCCATAGTGACTGGATGGAACCGTGAATGCGGTCTTGAATCGGTCCTCTTGTTCTTCTGCTGGCTGACGGCATCCACTTCGCAAATTCATACTTGCAAGACGTTGGGATTTCCTTTGGTTATCAGAAGTTTCCACAACATTTGGAACTTAATGCGCTTTTGTGTCTGGGTGCTGATTTAAATATCCACAGTTGCAACAAAACCGATAAGCCTGATTCCAAGACGATTTTCTTGAGTACAGCTACCACTGGCACCTTCCTTCTTCATTAATCTGCTGATTTGTAATCTCTTGCGTTACCAATTGAAGTTGATGCGAAAGTTGGTGTGGTTTCTTGTATCCCAATGGTTTGTTTACAGCGAGTATCCTATGCTCAGCATTGAAGTTCCTGCAACAACCTGTGTAGGTTAAACCACTCTGCATATTCTTCTGTCAATCTTTCCTTTTTCTCCCTATCACTTACTGCAAATGCGACACTCTCTTCTCCAATGTGGCTGAATTGCTAGACTGTTCTAGCTTAAAGTACTCTAGATTTCATTCCCTCTACAGATCCTTGGCCTCGAGTACCACTATGTTGGTTATCTATGTCCCTCATATTATCTTTTCCTCTGCCGACTCGATATTATAATGCCATGTCAGCTTCTGTCAACCTCTTACACATGCGATGCACAATGGTGCATAAAGAGTTGCGCTTCGTCCATTTCCCACTCTCGGTGCAATTTTCTACCACACACAAAGTATTCATGGGCAAATCCGCACATACATCTACCGAGACTACTTTGCCTGTATAGAGTCAGTGCACGCAGCGTAGGTGGGTTTCCCTGCCCTAAGGATGTTCCCTGTGGCAGTTCGGTATTTCAGTAGTGGTACCCAAACAGAACTTTGTACTGTTCAGTTCTACTACTCCCCATATAACATGATGTTTATTCAGTAAATACAGTCCATGTATCACAATGCAGCTGCTGCTAGTTCTACTCACGGAAGAACTTTCAAGCAAGCCCAAAAGCCATTTTTTGGCCCTCTTTATCTTCCCATTCACATAATTTTGCGTCTGTATGTAGGTTAAAATATCTTCCCTTATCTTACCCAAAAACGGATTAACTTGTTCTTGTTGTTGTGGTGGTGGTGGTCTTCGGTCCTGAGACTGGTATGATGCAGCTCTCCATGCTACTCTATCCTGTGCAAGCTTCTTCATCTTCCAGTACCTAGCGCAACCTACATCCTTCTGAATCTGCTTAGTGTATTCATCTCTTGGTCTCCCTCTACGATTTTTACCCACCACGCTGCCCTCCAATATTAAATTGGTGATCCCTTGATGCCTCAGAACATGTCCTACCAACCGATCCCTTCTTCTTGTCAAGTTGTGCCACAAACTCCTCTTCTCCCCAATCCTATTCAATACCTTCTCATTAGTTACGTGATCTATCCACCTTATCTTCAGCATTCTTCTGTAGCACTACATTTCAAAGGCTTCTATTCTCTTCTTGTCCAGACTGTTTATCGTAAATATTTCATTTCCATACATGGCTACACTCCATACAAATACTTTCAGAAACGACTTCCTGACATTTAAATCTATAACCGATTTCAACAAATTTCACTTCATCAGAAAAGCTTTCCTTGCCATTGCCAGTCTACATTTTATATCCTCTCTACTTCGACCATCATCAGTTACTTTGCTACCCAAATAGCAAGACTCATTTCCTACTTTAAGTGTCTCATTTCTTAATATAATTCCCTCAGCATCATCTTTTGTTCTCTTCACTGCTTGCTCAATATACAGATTGAATAACATCGGGGACAGACTACAACCCTGTCTCACTCCCTTCCCAACCACTGCTTCCCTTTCATGTCCGTCCACTCTTATAACTGCCATCTGGTTTCTGTACAAATTGTAAATAGCCTTTGCTCCCTGTGTTTTACCCCTGCCACCTTCACAATTTGAAAGAGAGCATTCCAGTCAACATTGTCAAAAGCTTTCTCTAAGTCTACAAATGCTAGAAACGTAGATTTGCCCTTACTTATTCTAGCTTCTAAGATAAGTCGTAGGGTTAGTATTGCCTCACGTGTTCCAAAATTTCTACGAAATCCAATCTGATCTTCCCCGAGGTCGGCATCTACTAGTTTTTCCATTCGTCTGTAAAGAATTCGCGTTGGTATTTTGCAGCTGTGACTTTTTAAACTGATAGTTCGGTAATTTTCACATCTGTCAACACCAGCTTTCTTTGGGATTGGAATTATTACATCCTTCTTGAGGTCTGAGGGTATTTCGCCTGTCTCATACATCTTGATCACCAGATGGTAGAGTTTTGTCAGGACTGGCTCTCCCAAGGCTATCAGTAGTTCTAATGGAATGTTGTCTACTCCAGGGGCCTTGTTTCGACTCAGGTCTTTCAGTGCTCTGTCAAACTCTTCACGCAGTATTGTATCTCCCATCTCATCTTCATCTACATCCTCTTCCATTTCCACAATATTGTCCTCAAGTACATCACCCTTGTATAGACCCTCTATATACTCCTTCCACCTTTCTGCTTTCCCTTCTTTGCTTAGAACTGGGTTTCCATCTGAGCTCTTGATGTTCAGGCAAGTGGTTCTCTTATCTCCAAATGTTTCTCTGTAGGCAGTATCTATCTTACCCCTAGTGAGATAAGCCTCTACATCCTTATATTTGTCCTCTAGCCATTCCTGCTTAGCCATTTTGAACTTCCTGTCGATCTCATTTTTGAAACATTTGTATTCCTTTTTGCCTGCTTCATTTACTGCATTTTTATATTTTCTCCTTTCATCAATTAAGTTCAATATATCTTCTGTTACCCAAGGATTTCTACCAGCCCTCGTCTTTTTACCTACTTGATCCTCTGCTACCTTCACTACTTCATCCCTCAGAGCTACCCATTCTTCTTCTACTGTATTTCTTTCCCCAATTCCTGTCAATTGTTCCCTTAGGCTCTTCCTGAAACTCTGTACAACCTCTGGTTTAGTCAGTTTATCCAGGTCCCTTCTCCTTAAATTCCAACCTTTTTGCAGTTTCTTCAGTTTTCATCTACAGTTCATAACCAATAGATTGTGGTCAGAGTCCACATCTGCCCCTGGAAATATATTACACTTTAAAACCTGGTTCCTAAATCTCTGTCTTACCATTATATAATCTATCTGAAACCTGTCAGTATCTCCAGGCTTCTTCCATGTATACAGCCTTCTTTTATGCTTCTTGAACCAAGTGTTAGCTATGATTAAATTGTGCTATGTGCAAAATTCTACCAGGTGGTTTCCTCTTTCATTTCTTAGCCCCAATCCCTTTTCCTACTACCGAATTCCAGTCACCCATGACTATTAAATTTTCGTCACCCTTCACTATCTGAATAATTTCTTTTATTTAATCATACATTTCTTCAATTTCTTCGTCATCTGCAGAGCTAGTCAGCATATAAACTTGTACTACTGTAGTAGGCGTGGGCTTCGTATCTGTCTTTGCCACAATAATGCGTTCACTATGCTGTTTGTAGTAGCTTACCCGCATTCCTATTTTCCTATTCATTATTAAACCTACTCCTGCATTACCCCTATTTGATTTTGTGTTTATAACCCTTTAGTCACCTGACCAGAAGTCTTGTTCCTCCTGCCACCGAACTTCACTAATTCCCACTATAACTTTAACCTATCCATTTCCCTTTTTAAATTTTCTAACCTACCTGCCCGATTAAGGGATCTGACATTCCACGCTCCGATCCGTAGAACGCGAGTTTTCTTTCTCCTGATAACGACATCCTCTTGAGTACTCCCCGCCCAGAGATCCGAATGAGGGCTATTTTACCTCCGGAATATTTTACCCAAGAGGATGCCATCATCATGTAACGATACAGTAAAGCTGCATGCGCTGGGGAAAAATTTGACCGTAGTTTCCCCTTGCTTTCAGCCGTTCGCAGTTCCAGCACTGCAAGGCCGTTTTGGTTGGTGTTACAAAGCCAGATCAGTCAATCATCCAGACTGTTGCCCCTGCAACTACTGAAAAGGCTGCTACCCCTCTTCAGGAACCACACGTTTGTCTGGCCTCTCAACAGATACCTGTCCGTTGTGGTTGCACCTACGGTACGGCTATCTGTATCGCAGAGGCACGCAAGCCTCCCCACCAACGGCAAGGTCCATGGTTCATGGGGCAGTATTAACAGCTAGGATGGGTAGGGACACACTTGGATAGTAATGTTACTTTCATTCCGTAAGTCCTCTAGTTCCTTATGTAACTGTAAATTCTCTTATAGATTAGCAGCTAATTGATTAACTGCAGGATCGCCACCCTCTGTACATGATGCCATCTTCCTCAAAATCTTTTATCAGAGGAATCAAAAATTCACAAAAAGCACCACCAAGTTTAGGAAGAGAAAAGTAAAAGAAATAACGCTGTAACACGACACAACGTTTCCAATCAACACTATCGCTCACCCTTCTTCTGAAGGCTACCGCTATACTTTGCTGCTGAATTTGCCACTATTACTCTGCATTGGAAAGCCATTAGCACTTATGACACCTAATGTAGCAACGCGGAATTCTTTAGCGGGCAGAGCATAGTGACTGTGGATGTCCAGTTAATCGGCGGGTGGAAGGATCATCGTTCGACCCTCGATTCTACATTTGCATATGTACTCCGCTCGCCACCAAGCGGTGTGTCGCGGAGGGCACTATTCAGCCTAAAAGCCATGTCTCCCCCCCCCCCCCCCCCCCCAAGTCCTCTTTTCCACTCGCGGCGCGGATTGCGCGAGGGAAAAACGAATGTCTAAACGCCTCAGTACGAGTTCTAATTTCCCTTATCTTTGAATGGTGGTCATTACGCTCTACATCTTCGGCGAAGATTGGATTTTCGAATTTAGTGAGCAGCCCCTTCCGTTTAGCGCGTCGTCTATCTGCAAGTGTGTCTCACTTCAAACTTTCTATGAGATTTGCAGCGCTCTAGCGATGGCTAAATGTACCAGTCTCAAATCTTGCCTCTCTTCTTTGGACCTTCTCGATCTCTTGAATCAGACCCAGCTGGTAAGGGTCCCATACAGATGAACAATACTTTAAGTCTGGACGAACTAAAGTATTGTAAGCAATTTCCTTTGTTCAAGGCCTGTATCGCTCCAGGATTCTGCAATCCGCAATCTAGAGTTCGCCTTGACCGTTACTTGTGTGAACTGATAGTTCCATTTGAGATCATTTCGAATAGTCACACCGAGATACTTGACGGATGTTACCGCTTCCAAAGACTGGTCATTTATTTTCTACTCTTAAATTAATGGGGATTTTCGCTTTGTTATACGCAGTAGGTTGCACTTACTAATATTGAGAGATAACGCCAGTAGTTACACCATGCATTTATTTTTTGCAAATCCTCGTTGATTTTTACACAACTTTCGTGTGATGCTACTTTCCTGTAGACTACAGCAACATCGGCAAACAGTCTAATGCCACTGTCACTACCCTCAACCAGATCGTTTACGTAAATCCTAAAAAGCAGCGGACCTATTACGCTGCCCTGGGGTACACCTGATGTACCCAATTTGAAAATATAATGAGATATTCATCACCCACGGCCATTGTTATCCACGAATGGTTCCCCCTTCTGAAAGTATTTTCAGCATATCTGTGATCCGATATTGTCACCAGTGACGGAACGGAACAGGGTTAAGGATCACAGTATAAGGTGAATGGGTACCCTTGAGAAATGGAAGGGTGGAAACAGCAGAGAATTAAGTAGGCAAAAAGACAAAGCCCAGCAGGAATCCTTGGAAAATACATTAGCTACTTAATCTAATTTACGAAAGCAGTAAATATAAAAACGCAGCATATGCAGCAGGCAACCGGGAGCAGAAACCTTTAAAAGTGAAACTGATAGGAAGTGCAAAATGTCTAAACAAGAATGACTAGACAAAAAATGCAACGATGTAGAAGCGCGTATAACCAGGGAAAAACCGATAACACCTATAGGAAAATTAACGAGATATTTCGAGAAGAGAAATGAGGCAGTATGAATATTAAGACCACATATGGTAACCCAATACCATGCAAGAAGCAAAAGCTGAAAGGTAGAAACGAAATTCAAGGCAATATTACAGAAATCGAAGAGGAATTAGATGATGAGTTGGGAGAGATGATGCTACATTAGGAATTACTGAAGACTTGAGTCGTTCCAAGGCCCCTCGACTAGATGACACTCCATCAGTGTTATTACAATAAAAATGATTCGGCAGCCTAGATGAAGTGCATAAAAATTAGCACATTATAAAGGTTTATAATGTGCTGATTTTTATATAGGTTTATAAGATTTATAATGTGCTGATTTTTATCTACTTGAGAACTTGGCGTTAGTCAACTTAAAATGAACACGTTTCACAATAAGCAGATTTTTAAGACCTGAAAATAATAAAAAAGTGTGTTAAAACCGGTTATCTTAAATAAAGAAATATTTTATGCGCTCTAGGTTGCTGAATGATTTTTAGCAGGTAAAAGAGCTCGCACCTTCAAGTCTCTCAAAATCAGAGAATTCTATCAGGTATTGAGATGCTTGGAAGAAAATAGCTCTGAGCACTATGGGACTTAACATCTGTGGTCATCAGTCCCCTAGAACTTAGAACTACTTAAACCTAACTAACCCAAGGACATCACACACATCCATGCCCGAGGCAGGATTCGAACCTGCGACAGTAGCAGTCGCGGGGTTCCGGACTGTGCGCCTAGAACCGCTAGACCACCGCGGCCGGCGAGATGCTTGGAAGAACCGAGCATGATGCAAATATTACATCCAATGTATAAGATACATCAGAAAGCCGTAATATCGTAAGACTAACAGAATGTAATAATTACTGTTCCAGATGAAGTAGGTGCTGACGGGTGTGAGTATTAGATGCGAGTATTATCGGATAACCAGTTTCATGTCATGGTTGCAGAATACTGATACAGGTGGTGGGTGGCGACCGAGGGAAATATCACTTTTGGTTCCAAAGAAATGTAGAAACACGAGAGGCAACGCTGACCGTGTGATTTATCTTTGAAGATTAACTTAAAAATGCCATACCCAATGTTTACATCATACTGCAGATTCACAGGTAGCAGGGCTAAACTACAGGAGGCAAAAGGTCGTCTATAAACTATGCAGAAACCAGTCTTCACTTATAAGAATGAAAGGACATGGCTGCGAAATAGAAGCTGACTCAGACATGGTTCTACCCCATCCCTCATGTTATTCAATCCATACACGAAGCAGGCAGTAAAGGAAATCAAGGAGAAATTTGCAGACAAAATTAGAGTTCAGGGAAAAATAAAATCTTGGGTTATCAATCTTCAGGCCTCCAACGAAAATCCGTCAATTTCTGAGACTAGTTAAAGACGCAGTAGGTCTCAGAATACCTGAAGTCTACGAAATACCTTGTGAGTGTGGCCAGAAGTACATCGGAAAAACAGTGCTCACTGTGGAACAACGCAGGAAAGAACATGAGAGCTATCCAGAGAAATCTGTGTTAGCGGAGCATGCGTTAGAAAACAGTCACTACATAAAATTTGGTGATACCTCTGTCATGGTTCGCACTAACGGCTTCTGGGACAGTTTAATAAAGGAAGCTACTGAAATAAAAATTACCGCAAACACCCTGAAAAGGGACGGTGGCTTGCAGCTCAGCGTTGCGTGGAATCCAGCGATCGCGCTGTTGAAGAGGGCACATCGAACGCCGACTCAAAACATGCCCATATATGGCAATGTCACGGGCACCAGTGACGTCACAGCCAGCAGCTAGCGTATATAAGGGCGCACCAACAGCCCACTGGCAGTCTTAACACTTGACAATGGCCAAGGAATGCTTGGCCGAAAGCTCGTGTAGTTTTAAGCAATTGACGCGGTTGGAAACGCGAGAACATTTTATTGAATGTTATCACCGCGAGACTCTGCAGTCATACAAATATTC
Organism: Schistocerca gregaria; assembly: GCF_023897955.1. Lineage (NCBI taxonomy): Eukaryota > Metazoa > Arthropoda > Insecta > Orthoptera > Acrididae > Schistocerca > Schistocerca gregaria. Next base: position 659,809,967 of record NC_064920.1, read on the forward strand.
CGTTGGTCATCAGATTTCTTCGGTAATGTATACTCGTCGTTTCCATCAACTGAAAAATACATCACTGATTCTGTGTATCAGCGATCCGTAGGTTTGTTGGTAGGCTTGTGGATGTATGTGGCATTACATGTCTACGCAGAGGTTATTAAATTCGCGTAAGTAATGGGCCCTTTATTTGCGTACAAGGTGATGGCTCCCGGAAGCGACTCAGATGGATTCCATAGGATTTACATCACGCGAATTTAGTTGCCGAGACATCAGCGTGAGGTCACTAAAATTCTTCTCAAACCACGGTAGCACAGTGCTGGCTCCGAGACACGGACACTCCCACTGCTAAAAAATGAATCACCTTAAGGGAAGACATCAAACATAAAGGAATGCATGTGATTCGCAGGTGTCAGCGTGTCTTCGATTACTAACACAGATCCCTTGCAAGCGCAGGAGCTCCCGCCTGGGTCCGTGGCGCGCTGCACGTTTCGAGCAGCCATTCCCCTCGATGACAGCGTTTGTGAAGACGACCTTCAACCTACTGCAGCAAAAATGTGATTCACCCGAACAGCCGTCACGTTTCCATTGATTGACGGTCGAATCCCTCTGGTTCCGTTCCCACCGCAACCGTAATTGACGTTAACGTTTGGTCACCATGTGAGCACGTAGAGTTTGTCTGCTGCGTAGCTCCATGTTCAACAATGTACGATAAACGGTGTGCTCCGAAACGTTTGCGCTTGCATCACCATTGTGCTCTTTCGTTATAAATGCCACAGATCACCATCTATCCTACTTTAGAGAGCAGAAAAGCCTCAGAACCCCACGTTCTGGGTAGTGTCGTTGACGTCTATCCATTTAGAACCTTTGGTAGTTTCACTGTCGTTCTACCTCTTTCCATTGATGTTCACGACAGTAGCATATGAACATTCGACCAGATTCGCCGTTATCGAAATACTGGTTCACTGACTCTGCTTTTATCTCAATAGATTTTCCCATTCGCAGCCCATATCTTCGGTAGGGTGATTCCCGTCCATGTGTGCACCGCTTACTTACTTATGCTACCGCGTTCTTGCTGATCCCCGTAAAAGCAGAAAGTTTATAGTTAAAAATAATTAACTTACTTCCTGCCCAGTTTAAAATAATTAATGAAGAGGCTCACCTAAAAAGAGCAGTTTCCTTATCACTCGCTCATCTGGACTTTCTGTTGCCACGCAGCTATCGTCTACTGTCTACACACAGCCCTAGAGCTGTGTGGCCAGCTGCGACAGTGCAAACAGTTATTCGCGGTAGCACTAGAAGATTTTGTTTGTAATGAAAAATATAATTATCAGTTCTGTGTCTATAAATAAAGAAGTCTTTTTAGTGAAGTAATATTTATTACTTATTTTGTGGTAATGTGTTAATTTAAATGTTAAAGAAACAGTTTTCTTTATTGTTGATGGCTAAATAGTATAATTTTTTAGGGCTACATATTGCAATTGCTATATGCTACGTAACCTAATTCCTGTAACTATTGCTCAGGCTGCAGGCATAAACAGTCAGCATATGCTGAGTCCTTCTCTCAGGAAGACAACCAGTGCCTGTCTGCGGCTAGTGAGGGCTCAACGTTCATGAGGGCAGCGTAGCTACTGATTTTCAGCAGTAGTAGTTTTTTCTTTTCTTAAAGCTTATACACTACTAGCCATTAAAATTGCTACACCACGAAGATGACGTGCTACAAACGCGAAATTTAACCGACCGCATGTTGCCCTGGCCAGCACATGCTCCAGATCTCTCATCAATTGAAAACGTCTGGTCCATGGTGGCCGAGCAACTGGCTCGTCACAATACGCCAGTCATTACTTTTGATGAACTGTGGTATCGTGTTGAAGCTGCATGGGCAGCCGTACCTGTACACGCCATCCAAGCTCTGTTTGACTCAATGGCCAGGAGTATCAAGACCGTTATTACGGCCAGAGGTGGTTGTTCTGGGTACTGATTTCTCAGGATCTATGCACCCAAATTGCGTGAAAATGTTATCACATGTCAGTTCTAGTATAATATATGTGTCCAGTGAATAAGCGTTTATCATCTGCATTTCTTCTTGGTGTAGCAATGTAAATGGCCAGTAGTGCATTAATGCCGTCATAATTAAACTTGAATAATCTGATAAATAACGCGTTTCAACATTATAGTCAGCGACTGGATGTAGAGGAGTGTAAGAAGCAATTTGAAGGAAATTTAGGGATGTGCTGGGACCAACAAGGATATTTAAAGTTGAGAGTGTACACGGGAACGAAACCGCTTCCACTGTGTCGCTGTAAGGCCATGCACTTACCCGGAGTACCAGCTCGTTTTATATATACCGCCATGACTTACTTCGTGATTGCGACATTCCTTAATACTGCAGCCCAGCTTGGATTTATTAAAACGATAAATGTGTCCGCAGGGAACAGAAGCGCTTTCCTGCCCTGGTATAATCTCATTTTTCACTGCAGGGTACGCTGCGCTGAACTGAATATAACGGTGAAATAAATTTTCGGCGTTGAACTTTTATAAAGCCGCGCAATTTGAAAAAAAAAGAGGACGCTGCCGTCGAAACAGGAACTTAAATGTGGCAAAGGAAAGTTACTCGTTCGCCGCGAGAACAGATTTAAGCGATTAAGGTATTTTCACAATGTAGCAAATTTGTTCGCATTGCAACTTAATAAACCTCAGTTCCGTTTCACGACTGACGTTTCGTTTTGCTGCTGCTGTTTCCGCTTAATTTCGCAAGTTACTCCCAAATTCCATGTGGGGTGATTGTTATCGGCGGTACGTTAAATCCTAATAAAAGGGGATGGAATCTGCTTTTCCGATAAAATTCCTTTCCGAAATGCCCTCAAACGAGAGAAATAAACGACTGTATATCGGTAATTACTTACGCAACAGTTATCTGATTTCTACCGATCGTTAATTAAATACACTCCTGGAAATTGAAATAAGAACACCGTGAATTCATTGTCCCAGGAAGGGGAAACTTTATTGACACATTCCTGGGGTCAGATACATCACATGATCACACTGACAGAACCACAGGCACATAGACACAGGCAACAGAGCATGCACAATGTCGGCACTAGTACAGTGTGTATCCACCTTTCGCAGCAATGCAGGCTGCTATTCTCCCATGGAGACGATCGTAGAGATGCTGGATGTAGTCCTGTGGAACGGCTTGCCATGCCATTTCCACCTGGCGCCTCAGTTGGACCAGCGTTCGTGCTGGACGTGCAGACCGCGTGAGACGACGCTTCATCCAGTCCCAAACATGCTCAATGGGGGACAGATCCGGAGATCTTGCTGGCCAGGGTAGTTGACTTACACCTTCTAGAGCACGTTGGGTGGCACGGGATACATTGGCATCAGGGCAGAAGCGACTCTCATCGCTGAAGACGACACGTCTCCATTCGTCCCTCCATTCACGCCTGTCGAGACACCACTGGAGGCGGGCTGCACGATGTTGGGGAGTGAGCGGAAGACGGCCTAACGGTGTGCGGGTCCGTAGCCCCGCTTCATGGAGACGGTTGCGAATGGTCCTCGCCGATACCCCAGGAGCAACAGTGTCCCTAATTTGCCTGGAAGTGGTGGTGCGGTCCCCTACGACACTGCGTAGGATCCTACGGTCTTGGCGACAACATCGATGTACTGTGGAGACCTCACGCCCCACGTGTTGAGCAATTCGGCGGTACGTCCATCCAGTCTCCCGCATGCCCACTATACGCCCTCGCTCAAAGTCCGTCAACTGCACATACGGTTCACGTCCACGCTGTCGCGGCATGCTACCAGTGTTAAAGACTGCGATGGAGCTCCGTATGCCACGGCAAACTGGCTGACACTGACGGCGGCGGTGCACAAATGCTGCGCAGCTAGCGCCATTCGACGGCCAACACCGCGGTTCCTGGTGTGTCCGCTGTGCCGTGCGTGTGATCATTGCTTGTACAGCCCTCTCGCAGTGTCCGGAGCAAGTATGGTGGGTCTGACACACCGGTGTCAATGTGTTCTTTTTTCCATTTCCAGGAGTGTATGTCGAGTACGATGTAATAGAGACCAACAACTGAGATTTCACAAGCGCTCGCCGTTTATAAGAGTGCATAGTACTATGTAAAAAATGTGTGCGAGTGAGGACTACTTAAAACTCAACGACTATTTTGTGACGCATGTGATTCTAATACACTCAATAAGTGTTTTCTTTCTCGCATTGCTTCATTTTACTACATTTTATAAATTAGCAGTTTAAAATACTAAACATGGGCTTACAACTGTTAACTAAATTATGTGTCTTAAATGTTATTGCAACTTCCGTTCGTGGGTGATCATCTCTAGACTACGTACCCAGATGCCTCTCATCAAGTGCCGTCCATCTGGCTCGAACTCTTCCCATTCTCGTCATTCCTTATGACTCCATAGCTCCATTGAAACTTCCTGGCAGATTACAACTGTGTGCCGGACCGAGACTCGGGACCTTTAGCTCTCGCGGGAAAGTGCTCTACCGACTGAACTACCCAGGCACGACTCACCCCCCCCCCCCCCCCCTGCCAGTACCTCGTCTCCTACCTTCCAAACTTTACAGAAGCCCTCTTGCGATCTTGCAGAACTAGCACTCCTGAAAGAATGGATATTGCGGAGACATGGCATTGTCACGGCCTTGGGGATGTTTCCAGAATGAGATTTTCACTCTGCATCGGAGTGTGCGCTGATGCTCCATTATTTGATGCATCGATGTCCCATCTGTGGTGCTCTTCCCATTTGAAAGTGAAAATCGATCCTTTTAAAATTTACGTGGATGAGGTCGCACCATTTGTTATTCATGTTAGTTACACTAAACGTCCAGCTCAAAATACTCATTGCGTTGCGCTCGATATGTACACCTGACCATTTGGATGCTGAAGCGAAACATCTGAAGCAGGCTTTTGAAAAAAACGGCTACTCAAAAATAGAGATAAATAGAATTTTGCGTCCAAGGAACAGAAGACCAAAAGATAAGAATGAACCACAACGACAGAAAAATGCAGTAGTTCTCCCTTTTATTAAAAAAGTAACAGATCGGATCGGTAAGATTTTACGAAAACATGACATAACACCGGTCTTTAAACCAACAAAGAAAATAAGTCAAGTACTACGATCTGTGAAGGATAAACGCCCTCCTCTGTCGACATGTGGTGTGTATAAAATTCCATGTACCTGTGGGAAAGTTTATATTGGTACTACCAAAAGAAGCGTAAATACGCGACTGATGGAGCATAAAAGTCTTTGTCGACTTGGAAAAATAGAAAAATCAGCTGTAGCGGAACATGCTCTTCAACCAGGAAACCACCAAGTAAAGTTTTCGGATACCGAAGTTTTATCTACAACGTTAAATTACTATCCACGCCTATAGAGAGAAGCTATTGAAATTTATAAACATCACGATAATTTTAATAGGAAAGAGGAGGCTATGAAACTCAGCGATATATGGACAGTGGCTCTACAAAATTGCTAACAATTTTTATCTTGACAAGGTGGTAATCGATAGTCAACCTTATCTTTGCTATGGATTATCACTGCTCATCACGTGTCACCTGAACCACGTCCCCCTTTCTCACAATATATAAGTCGCTCTCAGACACCCGACCAGTCAGTCGGCAAGACTCAGCGGAGCAGCGCCTCTGAGGAAGTCCAGCGCAGTCCTGGACGAAACGTAAGGAGCAGAAAAAGTTCTTGGACCATGACCTCACACATCCCGGAAAGTATATCAACAGCCATGTCACCCGGTCGTGAAAGCCTTCATTCTACAACGATAATACATTGTTTATTACTGCACATATTTCCGCAACTTTTACGTATTTTTATTATTACTTTTCATTCTTCTTTATGAGACTGGTTCACAGGATATGGTTTATTTCTGCATATTCTTTCTGTATTTATTTACTACAAAGAGGTTGTTCTACGTCATATGCCTTACACGTGCTCTATCTCTCCGTGCGATTAAAAGCATTTACGTCTAGTATAGTCGACTATTGCATATTATTATCACATTGTTTAAAGGAATTACCATAATTCTGTTTTGTTGTGCTAACTGTACGTCACATGAGTCCCTTATAGTGTTCCAGTGCAGCCAGTTGTCTTATTACGATTTTGTGTTCTTTATACTTGTATCTTTCGTTCTTGTTCGCAATACTTGCCACTTGGCTTGCTTAAGCCCTCGTACGGGCCATTTTCAGTGTTGTGGATGCTAAAGCTCTCGTATGGGCCATTTTCAATGTTCAGATTTGTTATCGTTATCTACTTTCACTGTGTTGTGTTAGAAACTAATGGTATTGTATAATTTGATGTTAGTTATGAACATATTCTTGGATGTTAGTTCCAAAACTGATTGTGAAGAAACCTGAGCGTTAGTATATATATTTCCTGTGTCAATATAAGAGCGTCTGAACAATGCCGTCCTGTTAACAATACTTTTAACGTTGTGTAATGTGCTCTGGGTTTCACCTCTCATTTTATTTTGTATACTCTAAGGCGGATTTCATGCTTTATTTTATTTCACATGTTCAGACATTATTCATATCATGACTGACATTGTTTCCATTACCTTTTATATTATTCGGTGTTTTGTACCAATGGTTTTGTTGCAATAGTATACAAACTAGAATACGTACTTCACAAAGCAATGTCTCTCTCTGTATGCTGTCAAACTACTTCCTCCTGTCAGCAGGAACATATCTCCTAACACAGTATTATGCGAAATATATTTTGGTACCTGCTTATTGCACCATCTTGATTTACCTATTGCATCATGAAATGTCATGGGGCATAACACAATAACACCTTTACTGTGAGATACTATTATGACGAATATACCTTGTACATATATTCATCTCTTGATTGGGAATACCTTTCCATACAATCACTTTCAATTTACCTTGCAATAAAATTGTAAATCACGGTTAAGACAAAGTGTATAACTTCCAAGATCGATGTAGGTACTATTACATTGTAGTAAGTAGCATATAACCCTATTGCTATCCTATGTTTTCCTATATTTTGTTAGGGGTCAAGTGGCAGATATTTTTACTGAAGGCTGAGGAAAGTGTACTGAATAACATTACATAATTATTTACTTCCACAAGCTGCGACATCGTCGCGAGAAAACAGTGACCCGTATATGTAATAATGTCCTTTAATGTACGTCTGTTGTCACAAACTTTTAGTTAACAGATTACCAGTTTTGGTCTTTAATGACCATCATCAGATCTGTTCCATAAAAACAAAGTCCTAATGTACTGCAGCTATAGTGGCATCGTCAAATGTTAAATGCGGAATCAGCACCAGCATCGTCAAATACATATAAATAACATCACATGCACGAATCATGTTGTCAGGAGTAAGCACGCAATTTCACTACAAGGCGTTTGTGTGGTACAGAGTCAGAAGCCTTCCGGAAATCCAGAATACGCAATCAATCCGACATCCCTTGCCAACAGCACTCAACACTTCATGCGAATAAAGAGCTAGCTGTGTTTCACAAGAACGCTGTTTTCTAAACCCATGTTGACAGTGCGTCAATAGACCATTTCCTTCGAGGAAATTCATAGTGTTCGAAAAGAATATATGTTCCAATATCCTTCTGCGTATCTACATTAAGGATATGGGCTTGTAATTAAGTGGATTACTCCTACTACCTTTCTTGAATATTGGTGTGACCTGTGCTGCTTTTCAGCTTTTGATTACGGATATTTCGTCGAGCGAACGGTTGTATATGATAAAGTATGGAGCTAATGCATCAGCATGCTCTGAAAGGAACCTAACTGGTATACAGATTGGACCAGAAGATTTGCTTTTATTAAGTGATTTAAGTCGCTTCACTACTCCGAGGATAGTGTTCGTGTTTTCCTAACCGTTAGCCAGACTGTCGTACCCTGTCAGGTGTTGCAGCAGTGTTGAGATGGATGTGGGAGAGAGGTTGTCAGTGGGTGTGTTGTTTCGGTGCTTGTCACCACATAAAAGTAATTATTATTTTTGTGAATGTGAGGCCTTGGCAGTCTTTTTCGCACTAGAAAAGACCGGTTTTTACTTTGAACATAAGCCATTTACTTCGGAGACTGACAATTAAGCTTTAACTTGGATTTTGGGATGGCCACGATAAACGGACACAAAAGCAAGGTAGGCAGTAGAAATTTCAACTTTTCAGTTTGATGTCAAACACATTACGGGAGCAAGAGGCGTCGTGGCAGATATCTTAAGTTGCATGTTCGCTGCACAGGAAGGTGTTGAAGACAATACAGCTGAAAGTAAGGTGCAAGAATATAATGAGAAGGATGTTAATATCATTTGTTCATGTTACCCGTGTTGTTCGACGATTTTGTCACTTTCAAGGATCATGATCCTGACTAATTTTCAGACAGACACTAGTTACATAGCGGGCGGAATGTAAAACCCTTTCTGATAAAAAAAAAATAAAGGAGAAAAAGCGTGTCACACTAATAGTAAGATGGGAAGGATAAGATAGTGCTAGCTAAAGAAGTGATTCAAGTCGGATTCAAGTATGAGCATGATTCAGCAGTGAATGGCTATTTACGGATTTTGAAGAGGAGGATGAAAATAGAGAATATTTCAGCCGCAATGGAATGGGCAATTACATTAAGCTGCTGGTTTGTGACTCCAATGTTTGTAAGGCCAGCAAACGCAATACTGATGCGCAGAAAGCTTTACTAGTGTCGTCCAGAGAGAGACAAGACCAATGGAGGTAATTTTTATCGACTATTTAGTTTCCTTATCTAGGTCAAGAGAAGGCAATACCTACATATTTGTGGTAGCCAGTACCTTCTGTCGTTGTGTGTGGCTATATCCTATGACAGGAATGAATGCCGTCATAACTGTTAAATGCCTAAAGACTATTTTCTCTAGTTTTATCTCTTCCAGGACCTTTGTTAGTGACAACGCAGTCGTCTTTTGGTCTAGAGATATCATGTATTTTTGTTTAGAGGGTGCTGTGTACGATACGACTGCAACACAATATTAGCCACAGCCCTCATTCGCTGAAAGAGTGAACAGAAATTTAAAGGCTGCCCTAACTGATTATTATCATCAGGGTCAAACTAGATGGGATCAGTACCTGACATGGCTTTGTCTTGCTTCCGTGTGGCCTGGGGAGTGTAAGTCACTGCAAAGTAGCCTTGTGCATGGAGAGACGTGCGACTATTTGAGCTCTCGTGAAGATAAGTTATTTAGTACAGATTATTCATTAAATACGTGTGTAAGTGTGTTTTTAAGCTAATTATTAAAGTTTTCACTTATTTCTGAAGTTTCCCTTCTATGAGTTGCATATATCTTCAGCATAATGGTTAATGGAAAATCACAATCAACACGGTTTTGGTGCAGGTAGCGTGTCACTGGAGTCGGTATTAAATGATATATGCTACTTTATTCCACCAAAGGCGGGTGTCCTCTTGAAGTGTTTCGGTAACGTGAAGTGGATTACAAACTTGTTGCCAGAATATAACGTGCATAATATTGAGGACAATGGCTGCTCCTGACTTAAAATGTGTGTTGATAAATACAAAGCAGTGACTGCTAAATTATATGTGAAGTTGTAGGAACAAGGGAGGTTTCATTGTCACTTAAAGAGATTTCTCATTTTATACCAACGAGCGAATGCACCTCGAACAACGACAGAAATCTAATGTGTGTGTTTTTTTTTTAATAGAGTTTAACTCTAGAGAATTTTTGTTCGTTTTTCCCCACTCCTCTGTAGCATATTATGTAAGGAAATATTTTACTGTTGATGCATTATTCCAATGAGCTCTCATGCTGCAGACTTCATTGTAAACAGCATGACAAGTGAAGCATGTGAAGAACTGCGTCGCTCAGCGCACAAAGTGTATCTGAGGGTGGTGGTCATCACGGTAGGCATTGATGAACTTCATTAAGTCTACTTGCTTTACGTGATTGCATAATCCAAATACAATCCAGGACATAAACACCCGAACGGAAACATCACTGAGGAGTTGACAATGGCGTTTTTGTCGCACTAAACGCATTCTTGACTAACATCAACTCAGAAAACCTGATTTTCATCCTCATAGGGAAGCTACTGGGGCCACTCTTGCGCAACAGGCACGAAATCTGAATAGACATCGTCTTTCAGATGCAGAAACATGCCTACCAACTTTCACTTATGTCGCACAACCCCTTCTTGGCGTTGTAATTTTTTTCCGTCTTTGTATTTATTAACAGTCTACATCTACATGGCTACTCTGCAATTCACACTTAAGTGCTTGGCAGAGGGTTCATCGAACCATTTTCATATTACTTCTCTACCATTCCACTCTCGAATGCCGCGTGGGAAAAAGGAACACCTAAATCATTCCGTTCGAGCTCTGATTTGTCTTATTTTATTATGATGATCATTTCTCCCTGCGTAGGCGGGTGCCAAGAAAATATTTACGCGTTCGGAAGAGAAAGTTGGTGATTGAAATTTTCTAAGTAGATCTCGCCGCATAGAAAACCGCCTTTGTTTCAGTGACAGCCACCCCAACTCGCGTATCGCGGCAGTGACACTCTCACCTCTACTGCGCGGTAACACGAAACGACCTGCCCTTCTTTGCATTTTTTCGATGTCATCCGTCAATCCTACCTGGTAAGGATTCCACACAGCGCAGCAGTATTCTAGCAAAAAACAGACAGGTGTAATGTAGGCTGTCTCAGTAGTGGGTTTGTCGCATCTTCTAAATGTTCTGCCAATAAAGCGCAGTCTTTGTTTCGCCTACCCCATAATATTATCTATGTGGTCTTTCCAATTTAAGTTGCTCGTAATTATAATTCCTAGGTATTTAATCGTATTGACAGCCCTTATTTTTGTGCGATCTATCATATACCCTAAATTTATCGGATTTCTTTTAGTATCCATGTGGATGACTTCGCACTTTTCTTTGTTTAATGCCAATTGTCACTTTTCGCACCATACAGAAATTCTCTCTAGGTCATTTTGTAATTGGAATTGATCGTCTGATGATTTTACTAGACGGCAAATTACAGCATCATCTGCAAACTATCTAAGCGGCTGCTCAGATTATCACCTAGATAATTTATGTAAATCAGGTACAGCAGAGGGCCTATGACACTACCTTGCAGAATGCCAGATATCACTTCTGTTCTTCTCGATGATTACTACGAACTGTGACCTCTCTGAGAGTAAATCACGAATCCAGTCACACAACAGAGACGATACTCCATATGCACGCAATTTGATTAATAGCCGCTTTTGAGGGACGGTATCAAAAGGAAATCTAGGATTGTGGAATCGATCTGAGATTCCTTGTCGACAGCACTCATTACTTCATGGGAATAAAGAGCACAACAACGATATTTTATGAATCCGTGTTGGTTATGTATAAATAAGTCACTTTCTTCAAGGTGATTCATAATGTTAGAGCACAGTATATGCTACATAAACCTACTGCAAATTGAGGTCAATGATATGGGTCTGTAATTCAATGGGTTACTCCTATTTCCTTTCTTGATTATTAGTGTGACCTGCTTTACTTTTCATTCTTTAGGAACATACTACTCATCAAGTGAGTGGTTGTGTATGATTGCTAAGAAAGGCGCTACTGTGTCTTCATACTCTGAAAGAAACCTGATTGGTATACCATCTGGACCGGAATAATTTCCTTTCTTAAGTGACTGGAGTTGTTTCGCAACACCTAAGATATCTACTTTTATGTCACTCTTGCTGACAGCTGTTCTGGTTTCGAATTCTGGAATATTTACTTCGTCTCCTTTAGTGAAGGAATTGCGGAAAACTTTCCTTTAGTGGCACCATCATCGGTAACATTTCCATCGCTATCGCGCAGCGACGGTATTGACTGTTTTTGCGACTGGTGTACTTTGCATAGGACCAGAAACCCTTTGGGATTTCTACCACATTTTGAGACAATGTTTCATAGTGTAAACTATTAAAAGCATCTCGCATTTACGTCCGCACTAAATTTCGAGCTTCCGTGAAACTTAGCCACTCTTGGAGATTTTGCGTTCTTCTGAATTTGGCATGCTTTTTTTCGTTGTTTCTGCAACAGTATCCTGACGTGTTTTGTGTACCATGGTGGATCAGTCCCGTCTCTTACTAACTTACGCAGAATGAATCTATCTATTGCTGTCGATACTGTATGTTTGAATTCGAGCCACATCTGGTCTACACTTACGTAATTAGCTTGGAAGGAATGGAGACTCTCTCTTAGGAAGGCATCAAGCGAATTTTTATCTGCTGTTTTAAATAGTAAACACTAATTGACGTGTACGCTAAATATGCATGAGTTCTTGCTCTAAAGGCTAAAGTCAGTACTTGGGCTGTTGGTGCAATGAGGAAAATGAACAGCGGAGGTAATAGAACTCCATATCATTTACAAATAGGCTATAGGTAAGGAATTTTAAAACATTCACTTCAAGGACCCAATGCAAAAACATAAGATTAATCGATAACTATCATTCACTACCTTATAAAGCTATAATTGTGGAGCGATTCAATAGAAATTTTAAAGGAAAGATGTTCAAACAGTTCTCTTCTTGGTGTTCTTTTAAATGGTCTGACACAGTAAAAGATCTAGTCAGCCAATATAATCATACAAAACACAGCACATATAATATGAGACGTGTTGACATGAAAGATACCAGCTTTCTATCTACCGACATATTCAAAATTTGAGCAGGAGACCAAAAAACATATCTGCTGTAAGATTTCATGTCGCAACCTGTAGCAAAGGTTTCTACATTACAGAACTACAAAGAACCATCCGCCCAGCCACATATCTAGATGAAGAGAACATACAAGGAAAAGGAAACCACGCCGTCATAAAATGGCTGGGCGTTGATAAAACACAGAATTCCTCAATTGGTTTGTAGGAGAGAGAGAGGGGGGGGGGGGGGAGGAGGGAGGGAGAGAACATGTATGAACCCGTTTCTCTCTCTACAGGTCGAAAGCAGCATCAGCAGTGGCTACCATGAGAAATGAAACATAAGTTGCGTTACCTATGCAGCTCCCTCGACATGTTAACAAACACAACCACTGCTGATGTGAGAAGATCAGTTTCGATCTGGCCCAGCATACGAGAATATCTCTCTCTCTCTCTCTCTCTCTCTCTCTCTTTCTCCCCCCAGCATTCAAACTGCATTCGAGTGCGTAACATGTTTTTTCTCAGAAGTATGTACGTGTTTGTATGGATATATTTGTCAGTCAGTCTATGTGTGTGTGTGTGTTTGTGTGGAGAAAGAGAGGAAGTTGGGGGGGGGGGGGGGGTGAGGGAGCGTGTACATCGGCGTATGAAGAAAAGAAAAGAAATCGTTTTGACATTAACGTTTTCTAAGTGAAATATAAAAACACAGAAATGTGCGCGCGCGCACGTTTGTGTGAGTGTGAGTGTGTGTGTGTGTGTGTGTGTGTGTGTGTGTGTGTGTGTGTGTCTGGTGTCTGTTGAATGATACCAATTCATGCAGTTTAGATGAAGTTCTTATCTAGGTTTCTTTTAAGATGGCACCAATTTATGTGAAGGTTATGTATTTTTCAATATAAAAATTACTTTTGCTATTGTTTTTTGCACACGACACCATTCTTTGTAATAGGCTACAAGTGAATTTGCATAATACATTTCTGGAAATACTGCAATATTATCTTTTTGGATTACGGTGCCCTTTCATGCAATTCAGGTGAAGCTTACATAATTCTTTATGCTGTGTGTGCGCATTTTGGACATGCACCGTCATGGATTGTAATATCAGTGGATGAGGAATTACAAAGCACAGCTGGGCCAGTTGCGATACCTCAGATCTTGTTTTTTCCCACCACTGCCATCTTCGATTTTTCACAGTCTCCCACCATCGCCAACCTGATTTTTTTCTCTAACCGACATCTCGCATTTATAAATTTTCTGCCAGCGCCACCCTACATTTTTTTTAAATTTCCCGCTACCGCCAACTTGTATTTTTAAATTTCTTGTTGTGGCCTCTTGTATTTTTTAATTTCCTGCAGCCATCACGCCGGATGTTTTGGGCACTGCAGCGCCAACTAGTGGCGAATGCTTGAACTATGTGTCAGAACTTGCATAGCCATATTATTCACAAAGTTACATCATTGGTTCGCTGTTGTTCTTGCATTATTTCAACGATTTGCCATTTTATTGAATCAGGAGGCACATTTAGTATGTTTATAGATGATACAGGGCTTGCTGTGAAGCTGAGCAAACAAATGTCAATGGAGAAAGTAGTAAACGACGTACTTGCGAGTTACTGACTGGTCTTGCAAAAATGGGATGCCATTATACTTTGAAGAAATGCAACACGTCCAGTTGTGTACTGTATGAAAATTGCGATTACAATTAATCTAGGGTATGAACAAGATATGATAAATAGCATAGAAGGTTCTAAATTCTTAGAAGTGCATGTTGATGAAAACTTAAACTGTAAAAACCATACAGTAGACCTGCTGAAACGTTTAGGATAGATCACATTTACTACAAGAGTGATTGTCAATTTTGGGGACATAGAAGTCAGTAAATTGAGATATTTTTACTCTCTTGTAAATCGTGGGATAATGTACTGGAATAACTCCTTACTTAGACAACAAATATTCATTGTACAGAAGAAAACTATTCGAATTATGAGTGGTATTCACAATGGTACATCTTGCATACCTCTCCTTAAAAACCTGAGGATACAAACGACAACGTCACAGTGCATTTATTCACTTATGAAATTAGTTATCAATATCCATCTGAGCTTGAGAGTGACAGAGATATTCGTGCCGGACGGCATGTCCGAGAGGTTCTAGGCGCTTCAGTCTAAAACCGCGCGACAGCTACGGTCGCACTTTCGGATTGTGCCTAGGGCATGGATGTGTGTGCTGTTTTTAGGCTAGTTAGGTTTACGTAGTTGTAAGTTGCAGGGGACTGATGACCACAGATGTTAAGTCCCATACTGCTCTGAGCCAATTGAGTCATTGTTGAGAGATATTCGTAATTACAACGCTAGAAGGAAAAATGGCTTACGTTAGTCTTTACTGAATCTGGATTTCGCACAGAAAATGGTGAAACATGCACCTGTAATTCTTTGGTATCAACCCATGAAATAAAATGGCTGGGAAATACGAGAAGTATAGATGCTTCCCGTTAACAGCTCATGTTTTACCTTAGAGGTATGTTTCAATAGATAGATCCTTTTCTGAAAAAAAGTTGTAAATAGCCAACATGTAACCATATAAATATGCTTTTCGTCTTATAGTGACTGGTCCTGGCTTCATATGGATAGTACTAAATATCCAGGGGTGCACGAAAAACTATTCTTGAGAATCAGACTCTCTGTTACTGAAAATCGTATCAAAATCTCCCCACAGTAGTTCCTGAGAGTAGCGTTCGAATAGACACAGAAAAACACAGTTCAGCCAATTTGTGCAAATTATTTACCCAGTCCAGTCACATTACCAACTGCGTTAGAATCAACGGGCAGTAACTACTCACAGACGGTAGGTGGCAGCACCAGCGGTGAAATGTGTAAAGCGTGTCCAGGGGACGCAGAAAACACTGTAGTCGCTGTCGTAATGCAGAAACGGAGCGATTTATCTGACGTCAAAAAAGGGAATTATCATTGGCTTTTGGGCAAACGGCAGAAGCATTTCGGAAATGGTTAAGTTTTTAAACTCTTAGCGTGCCACCGTGGCTAAATTATACCGTGGGCAGAAAAATGGCGGTAACCAAAACAGCCGCAACTGTGGTGCACTGTGAGTCATAGATGACAGGAATGAACGACGGCTGCAGAGATGCGTTCGAACGAGTTGACGTGCAATTGTTTAGCTACTGACCGCCCAAAAGAGGCAAAAAGCTACCAGCTGGGTCTCCTCAACGACCGTCCAGCGAAAGTTGCTACATATGAGCCCCGCAGGAGGCGCCTGGTTCATACACGAATGCTGCCTTCTGTCCAGTGGCTACTGAGACTGGAAGTTGCACGCCAGTACCACAATTGGACGTCCACTGAGAGACGACTTCTCAGATGAATGACGTTTTATGCTCCGTCAGCGTGAAAAATCTGAAAGAAGCATCCTGCATCAATCGTAGGAACGGTCCAGGCCGAAAGATGGCGCATTATGGCCCGCGTAATACATTCGTGTGATACCCTGGATGATCTAGTCCTTCTGCAAAGTACAGTGGATCAACAGGCGTATTTATCTATCGCTGGGGACCATGTCCACCCCTACATGCTGTTTTATTTTCCCTGACACAACGGCATGTACCAGCAGGACAATGCAACGTGTCACATAGCCCGCTGCGTACGTGCGTTGTTCGAAGAGCACCAGGACGAGTTTACCGTACTCCCTTGGCCACCGAACTCCCAGGTATTTAGCCCATTCGAAAATCTTTGGGATCAACTCGATCGGGCTGTTCACGCCGTGGGTCCTAGTGCAGCTGGCCACAGCACTGGAGTTGACACGGCTCCACATCCCTGTCGGTACCCCCCAGAACCTCATTGACGCTCTTCCTGCATGGGCCGCAGCGTTCCACAGTGACTAGTGTGACTAGAGAGTGTATAAATAACATATACAGTCCTTAATCGTGAATCAGTTTGTCTGCTGTCTGTTGATGGAAAGCGCAATAAAATTCCTACAGGAGTTCCTGAGATTAGTTCCTCAAATGCAGACAAAAAAGAGAATAGGTGCCTCATTGTGATGTTTACCATACATGTGACCTACTGAATGAATAACTAGGTAAAAGGCCGGCCGGTGTGGCCGAGCGGTTCTAGGCGCTTCAGTTTGGAACCGCGCGACCGCTGCAGTAGCAAATTCGAATCCTGCCTTGGAAATGGATGTCTGTGATGTCCTTAGGTTAGTTAGGCTTAAGTATTTTTAAGTTCTAATGGACTGATGACCTCAGATGTTAAGTCCCGTAGTGCTCAGAGCCATTTTGAACTAAGTAACTGACAAACTTACGGTCTGGTATGTACGTTCTGTTACTCGAACGTCTCTAAACAAATAGTCAATTAACGCGCTGATCATCCATTTTTGCCTTAGAAACGAATTCCACCTCAATTTGAAAACACATTGACTAAAACTGTCATACGCGGATGACGTACACGAATTGTGTCTGCACCTTAGATTAAGGTGCCGCGGGGATGAGAAGGGTACAAACGCAAATGAAATAAAACAAAATAAACATTTTAGGTTAAAATCATTTTTAATTTTTTTAAAATACGTTATGGTTGTCTTTGACTAAACTTTAGTTGTTCATAAAATGCGGTATTACAATTTTGGCCATGTGTCTATTATCAAATAGGGTACTGTGCAAATTGTGCTTCAGCAGACGTCAAAGCATTAAAAAAAATTTTGCAATGTATATGGTGGCAATATACATGACAGATATTTTTTAATATTTTGACTTGTGTTGAAGTGTAGTATTCACAGATTCCAATTGACAATGGCTGCACGATCGGACGTGTAACGCTGGATTTCATAAATACATATTGTTTACATGGTGTGTTTCAATCTTTAGTAACTGCACCCATGTAGAGTTAAGGAAAGACACAAAGAAATAAAAAATTAATTAATTAAACAGAAAATATAACATATTGCATTATGAGAACGAAGTACTTTGACGAGAAAGGGATAAATCCAGTATCTTATATGAAAAGCAGGAACCATTTAGGAAATTAGTTAGAAACGTGAAGAGGACACGAGGAACTTCTGCTGGAGCTGAAAATTAACGGACAAGGAGGGAAAACGTGGTATCTAAGCTAAATCTTGCAAAACACATTTTGAAAGAAGTATAAACGGAGCATGTTGGAGAGTAGAAATGTATATTGGATACATTTTTTTTTTCCTTTGAGGCTGTTATCTTTCGGGCTGATCTAGGTCGCCGTGGGGCCGTGCCGGAGTGAAAGAGCCGCAGTATAACACAGCGGAGCAGAGCGAGGCAGGGAAGGCAGCGGGAGCCGGCGTCGACAGTCGGATATTGGGAGCCGCGCTGCGCCTGTCACGTGGCGTGGCGTGGCGGCGGCGGACTGGCAGATTAGGCGCGTGGCGGGGGGTGCTTGCGCCTGCCGCCCGCCTGATACTCCTGACACGTGCCCGGCCAGCTGCTTTGTGCGCAGGATACGTCTCTCGCTGATCCCCCACATGGCCCACCGCTTTGAGGACTCACGCTACAAGAGGCACCACTTCTTCTTGTCCCTCTTTGCGATACTTTTAATAAAAAAGATGGCACCGTTCGGGTTAGCTCCAATTAGAACTGAAAGCACTAAGTAAAATGCCTCCGTGTTCCGTGACGAAATGGAGAGTCAACTTTAACTCCTTCACAAAGCTTCATTGTTTATATACACTTCAATTGTATCATTAAAAACGCGTAAGTTGTTCTTTACTTCGGATAACACTTTCCCAGATTGCAGATTCTCACCTTCCCCGTTTGGTTAATAAACTAAAATTTCGAAAACTTTCTGTATCGTCCATCCATAAGTTCTAAAACATAGCTGACCAATTTTTTGTTGTTGTTTTACGCCTTTTCTCCATCTGATAATCAAGACCGCGCGGTTAAAAATACATGGTACCCCAACGTTATGTTATTTACCGTGGCTTAACACTTCTGACAAGCCATTAGAGATACAGCGTGTCGCGATTAATAGCGAAAACACACACAAATCGAAGGAGATCCATAAGCGCTTCTTCTTTTCTTTTCCGGGCTGGTTTTATGCGGCTCGGCACACATCCCCAACTTATGCCAGCTTCTTCATCTCAAAGGAGAACGGAAGCCCTCAATTATTTGTTGGATACATTCCAGTCTTTGTCTTTCCCTAAAGTTTTTATGCTCTACATCTCTCTCTAGCGCTATGGATGTTATTTCCTGATGTGTTAACACATGTCCAATCATCTTCTCCCTTATTTCGTGTGTTCCCCTCTTCACTAATTGTAAGGAGAACTTCTTCATTCTTTACCTTACCACTGTACCTGATTGTCAACGTTCTTCTGTAGCACTACATCTCAAACGCCTCGATCCTCTTCTGTTCCGGCTTTTCCACTGTCCATGACTCACTACCAGAACCGATGAGAAAAGGAACATATAGAAGACACTAATAGGAAGAAGGGACAGGGTGACAGGACGTGTGCTAAGTCATCAGGGAACAATCCCATCGTACTAGAGGCAGCTGTAGGAGAAGGCAGAGACGGAATATGTCCAACAGATAATTGAATACGTATGGTGCAAGTGCTACTCCGAGACGAAGAGGTTAGCGCAGTGGGGGAATTCGCGACGGGCCGCATTTAGCAGTAAACCAATAGGAAGACCTGTCGTGTCCAAACACAAGATAGAGGGATGCCGGAGGCGTTTGAGGCGAGCCTGCAATTTCCAACCTGTGAGGAGCAAGTGCAGAAAGACAAAGTCCCATGGAAGGCAGGTTCATGACTTGAATCAGCGGCAAGCATTGTCAAAGGGTACCTACGAGAGCCGTGGTTTCTGGGACTTGACAAGAGCTTGCAACTGGAGACTCGTGGAATTCAGGGGTCTGATTAACACTATGTATTTGCGATCACATTATCTACTGCGCTGAAGGCTAATTCTAAACATTAGAAAAAGCAAAGGTTGCACAACATAAGTAAGTGTATGAAGCCACGCGGGTGGATGCTAACAGAAGATAACGCTAGTAGTACGATAAATACAAACTTGAGAGCAGCAATCCAAGTGAGAAAAACAGACAAATCGGAGCTTCCCGGGGCTGCCACGAGCGACATCCTCATCCCAATTATCTGATTCACAAATAACTGTGAATGCAAAAAATATGAGTTTTTAAAGAATAGTGACGGCGCACTATTTCTCCTTCCCTACAGCCGACGATCAGCCCACAAGCTAAAGACAATCTGGCGAATTGCACTGCACCACGAGGGCGCGTCTGGCCTGGCCAACCACATTCAGATGGCACCCCTACTCCTACTCGGTAAGTAGGGGTGCTTCTGGAATTTACAACAACAAACTCCAAGTTGGGTATCAACAGCGTTAAGCTGAAAGCTAAACGTCACTGCCACTTCTACTACTGCCAGCAACAACAGTGTTTTGCGTCACTTGGCTCCACCCTCCGTCCTTTTGAGAGAGGGGCCTACTGGAGAAGCACTCTAACCTGTGTAAACCCACTGACGTTGCAGCTCTCAGGAGTGAGTATCAAGCTTGCTTGCCTCTGCTAAACACGTTCCTTCTCGTGGCCATCTTCTACAGTGACGACTTACAACAGCGCCTAGGCGGTGAATGGAGTTACCAGTTATCTCTCTGAAGTGAAATTTCTCCCTTAAAACAGCTGCCCAGAGCGTCTGCAACTTGCAGACCTTTAGTGTTGCTATTTATCTCTGGTAACGTGAACGCTACCACTTTTGCCTGCTCTCTACATTGTGTCTCTGATTTCCTATCTCGAAGTGCCCTTGATGGTTCCCAAGAGCCTTAAGCGTGACGTAAAAGTCATTAAGGCATGAATATATGACAGACCGACGGCCAAAAATACAGATGTGTGAACTTATGGAAAATATTCCACAGAGATGGCCTGTGCCTTCGCATCGACTGGCTATAAGAGATACAGTTTAATCTTTACCTAATGGTAGCCTTAGTATAACAACATTATAATTATAGGGAACCCAGTGCGTAGTCTAATCCTAATTCTGAGTGACGCCTGATAATTACACCGAGTGCTTCTGTGCTAGCAAACACTCTCAAAAGGCGCCTTACTAAATTATATAATAGAGTTGTCCAAAAAGTAAGTTCCGATCGGTCCCGAAATGGACAGCGTAGTGAAAACCTGATGAAGCTTTGCACAGATGTGTTGGGTAGTGTCTCTAGTATGACCGTCGATCGCATCAAGACGCTCTTTTCTGTTGCGAGCGCACTGTGAGCGAGTAAAGGTGCCTAGGACAACGACGTCTCCCGCCATGTAGGAGGGCCCGTTGAGAGGCTTCGCCTTAATGAATGCAGCCCACCTAACACAACTGCCACGCACTTCCTTCTTCAGGGCAATTCTCAGCCGCACTCTGCAGGGGCAGTGAAGACGCTCCTGTAGTCTTTTCGGTGGGAAGTGTTCGATCACCCACAACACAGCCCTAATTGGCTCGTCCTATTATCTCTGTTCACATGAAACGCTGGATACGAAGACAATGCTTGGGCGCAGGCTACGCCCCATAGAGCAACATAGAAAATCATAGGAAAGGACAGGCGGCTGCCTTCTGTAACGATGGTGTAAATTTGGTATAACCCTTCGACAAATGTCTAAGTCGGTGCGGCAGCTATGTAGAGAAGCATCTAGAGAGTGTACCTAACTCTTACAAGTAAAATGTTTCTGATTTTCACTGTGGTTTCCATTTAGCGACCTATCTGAATTTACTTTCTGGAAAACCCCCATATGTTATTGACAGTGGCATCCGATGTGTGGGTAGTAGTCTGTAGATATCGATCACGGTGTGCAGCGGGTCTTAAAAGAGTCGTTAAATTATGCTTCTCCCTTTGAGCAGCAGAAGGAGCGTTCATGTAACGAACTAACGAGCGCAGCTGCACTGAAATACGTTATAAGGGAAAAGCGGCGGAAGTGGTGCAAGATAGCGGCGCCTATGGACA